>NW_027040492.1:786643-839143 GCF_034236695.1 Oncorhynchus nerka
CCTGTCTGAGGGTTATAAATACCTCCATCTCTCTTTCTGTCTCCATCCCTGTTATAAATACCTCCATCTCTTTCTGTCTCCATCCCTGTTATAAATACCTCCATCTCCCTGTCTCAGGGTTATAAATACCTCCATCTCTCTTTCTGTCTCCATCCCTGTTATAAATACCTCCATCTCTCTTTTCTGTCTCCATCCCTGTCTGAGGGTTATAAATACCTCCATCTCTCTTTCTGTCTCCATCCCTGTCTGAGGGTTATAAATACCTCCATCTCTCTTTCTGTCTCCATCCCTGTTATAAATACCTCCATCTCTCTTTCTGTCTCCATCCCTGTCTGAGGTTATAAATACCTCCATCTCTCTTTCTGTCTCCATCCCTGTTATAAATACCTCCATCTCTCTTTCTGTCTCCATCCCTGTCTGAGGGTTATAAATACCTCCATCTCTCTTTCTGTCTCCATCCCTGTTATAAATACCTCCATCTCTCTTTCTGTCTCCATCCCTGTCTGAGGGTTATAAATACCTCCATCTCTCTTTCTGTCTCCATCCCTGAGGGGTTATAAATACCTCCATCTCTCTTTCTGTCTCCATCCCTGTCTGAGGTTATAAATACCTCCATCTCTCTTTCTGTCTCCATCCCTGTCTGAGGGTTATAAATACCTCCATCTCTCTTTCTGTCTCCATCCCTGTCTGAGGGTTATAAATACCTCCATCTCTCTTTCTGTCTCCATCCCTGTTATAAATACCTCCATCTCTCTTTCTGTCTCCATCCCTGTTATAAATACCTCCATCTCTCTTTCTGTCTCCATCCCTGTCTGAGGTTATAAATACCTCCATCTCTCTTTCTGTCTCCATCCCTGTCTGAGGGTTAAATACCTCCATCTCTCTTTCTGTCTCCATCCCTGTCTGAGGGTTATAAATACCTCCATCTCTCTTTCTGTCTCCATCCCTGTCTGAGGGTTATAAATACCTCCATCTCTCTTTCTGTCTCCATCCCTGTCTGAGGGTTATAAATACCTCCATCTCTTTTCTGTCTCCATCCCTGTTATAAATACCTCCATCTCTCTTTCTGTCTCCATCCCTGTCTGAGGGTTATAAATACCTCCATCTCTTTCTGTCTCCATCCCTGTCTGAGGGTTATAAATACCTCCATCTCTTTCTGTCTCCATCCCTGTTATAAATACCTCCATCTCTCTTTCTGTCTCCATCCCTGTCTGAGGGTTATAAATACCTCCCATCTCTCCATCTGTCTGAGGGTTATAAATCTCCATCTCTCTTTCTGTCTCCATCCCCTGAGGGTTATAAATACCTCCATCTCTCTTTCTGTCTCCATCCCTGTCTGAGGGTTATAAATACCTCCATCTCTCTTTCTGTCTCCATCCCCTGTTATAAATACCTCCATCTCTCTTTCTGTCTCCATCCCTGTTATAAATACCTCCATCTCTCTTTCTGTCTCCATCCCTGTCTGAGGGTTATAAATACCTCCATCTCTCTTTCTGTCTCCATCCCTGTCTGAGGGTTATAAATACCTCCATCTCTCTTTCTGTCTCCATCCCTGTCTGAGGGTTATAAATACCTCCATCCTCTCTTTCTGTCTCCATCCCTGTTATAAATACCTCCATCTCTCTTTCTTCCATCCCTGTCTGAGGGTTATAAATCCATCTCTCTTTCTGTCTCCATCCATCTCTCTTTCTGTCTCCATCTGAGGTTATAAATACCTCCATCTCTCTTTCTGTCTCCATCCCTGTCTGTTATAAATACCTCCATCTCTCTTTCTGTCTCCCCTGAGGGTTATAAATACCTCCATCTCTCTTTCCTCCATCTGAGGGTTATAAATACCTCCATCTCTCTTTCTGTCTCCATCCCTGTCTGAGGGTTATAAATACCTCCATCTCTCTTTCTGTCTCCATCCCTGTTATAAATACCTCCATCTCTCTTTCTGTCTCCATCCTGTCTGAGGGTTATAAATACCTCCATCTCTCTTTCTGTCTCCATCCCTGTCTATAAATACCTCCATCTCTCTTTCTGTCTCCATCCCTGTTATAAATACCTCCATCTCTCTTTCTGCCTCCATCCCTGTCTGAGGGTTATAAATACCTCCATCTCTCTTTCTGTCTCCATCCCTGTCTGAGGGTTATAAATACCTCCATCTCTCTTCCATCTGTCTCCATCTTTCTGTCCTGTTATAAATACCTCCATCTCTCTTTCTGTCTCCATCCCTGTCTGAGGGTTATAAATACCTCCATCTCTCTTTCTGTCTCCATCCCTGTTATTATAAATCCATCATCTCTTTCTGTCTCCATCCCTGTCTGAGGGTTATAAATACCTCCATCTCTCTTTCTGTCTCCATCCCTGTTATAAATACCTCCATCTCTCTTTCTGTCTCCATCCTGTCTGTTATAAATCTCCATCCTTTCTGTCTCCATCCCTGAGGGGGTTATAAATACCTCCATCTCTCTTTCTGTCTCCATCCCTGTCTGAGGGTTATAAATACCTCCATCTCTCTTTCTGTCTCCATCCCTGTCTGAGGGTTATAAATACCTCCATCTCTCTTTCTGTCTCCATCCCTGTCTGAGGGTTATAAATACCTCCATCTCTCTTTCTGTCTCCATCCCTGTCTGAGGGTTATAAATACCTCCATCTCTCTTTCTGGTTATAAATACCTCCATCTCTCTTTCTGTCTCCATCCCTGTCTGAGGGTTATAAATACCTCCATCTCTCTTTCTGTCTCCATCCCTGTCTGAGGGTTATAAATACCTCCATCTCTCTTTCTGTCTCCATCCCTGTTATAAATACCTCCATCTCTCTTTCTGTCTCCATCCCTGTCTGAGGGTTATAAATACCTCCATCTCTCTTTCTGTCTCCATCCCTGTCTGAGGGTTATAAATACCTCCATCTCTCTTTCTGTCTCCATCCCTGTCTAAGGGTTATAAATACCTCCATCTCTCTTTCTGCCTCCATCCCTGTCTGAGGATTATAAATACCTCCATCTCTCTTTCTGTCTCCATCCCTGTTATAAATACCTCCATCTCTCTTTCTGTCTCCATCCCTGTCTGAGGGTTATAAATACCTCCATCTCTCTTTCTGTCTCCATCCCTGTCTGAGGGTTATAAATACCTCCATCTCTCTTTCTGTCTCCATCCCTGTCTGAGGGTTATAAATACCTCCATCTCTCTTTCTGTCTCCATCCCTGTCTGAGGGTTATAAATACCTCCATCTCTCTTTCTGTCTCCATCCCTGTTATAAATACCTCCATCTCTCTTTCTGTCTCCATCCCTGAGGGTTATAAATCTCCATCCTGTCTCCATCCCTGTCTGAGGGTTATAAATACCTCCATCTCTCTTTCTGTCTCCATCCCTGTTATAAATACCTCCATCTCTCTTTCTGTCTCCATCCCTGTTATAAATACCTCCATCTCTCTTTCTGTCTCCATCCCTGTCTGAGGGTTATAAATACCTCCATCTCTCTTTCTGTCTCCATCCCTGTCTGAGGGTTATAAATACCTCCATCTCTCTTTCTGTTTCTGTCTCCATCCCTGTCTGAGGGTTATAAATACCTCCATCTCTCTTTCTGTCTCCATCCCTGTTATAAATACCTCCATCTCTCTTTCTGTCTCCATCCCTGTCTGAGGGTTATAAATACCTCCATCTCTCTTTCTGTCTCCATCCCTGTTATAAATACCTCCATCTCTCTTTCTGTCTCCATCCCTGTCTAAGGGTTATAAATACCTCCATCTCTCTTTCTGTCTCCATCCCTGTCTGAGGTTATAAATACCTCCATCTCTCTTTCTGTCTCCATCCCCTGTTATAAATACCTCCATCTCTCTTTCTGTCTCCATCCCTGTCTGAGGGTTATAAATACCTCCATCTCTCTTTCTGTCTCCATCCCTGTCTGAGGGTTATAAATACCTCCATCTCTCTTTCTGTCTCCATCCCTGTCTGAGGGTTATAAATACCTCCATCTCTCTTTCTGTCTCCATCCCTGTCTGAGGGTTATAAATACCTCCATCTCTCTTTCTGTCTCCATCCCTGTCTATAAATACCTCCATCTCTCTTTCTGTCTCCATCCCTGTTATAAATACCTCCATCTCTCTTTCTGTCTCCATCCCTGTCTGAGGGTTATAAATACCTCCATCTCTCTTTCTGTCTCCATCCCTGTCTGAGGGTTATAAATACCTCCATCTCTCTTTCTGTCTCCATCCCTGTCTGAGGGTTATAAATACCTCCATCTCTCTTTCTGTCTCCATCCCTGTCTATAAATACCTCCATCTCTCTTTCTGTCTCCATCCCTGTTATAAATACCTCCATCTCTCTTTCTGTCTCCATCCCTGTTATTATAAATACCTCCATCTCTCTTTCTGTCTCCATCCCTGTCTGAGGGTTATAAATACCTCCATCTCTCTTTCTGTCTCCATCCCTGTCTGAGGGTTATAAATACCTCCATCTCTCTTTCTGTCTCCATCCCTGTCTGGAGGGTTATAAATACCTCCATCTCTCTTTCTGTCTCCATCCCTGTCTGTTATAAATACCTCCATCTCTTTCTGTCTCCATCCCTGTTATAAATACCTCCATCTCTCTTTCTGTCTCCATCCCTGTCTGAGGGTTATAAATACCTCCATCTCTCTTTCTGTCTCCATCCTGTCTGAGGGTTATAAATACCTCCATCTCTCTTTCTGTCTCCATCCCCTGTTATAAATACCTCCATCTCTCTTTCTGTCTCCATCCCTGTCTGAGGGTTATAAATACCTCCATCTCTCTTTCTGTCTCCATCCCTGTCTGAGGGTTATAAATACCTCCATCTCTCTTTCTGTCTCCATCCCTGTTATAAATACCTCCATCTCTCTTTCTGTCTCCATCCCTGTCTGAGGGTTATAAATACCTCCATCTCTCTTTCTGTCTCCATCCCTGTTATAAATACCTCCATCTCTCTTTCTGTCTCCATCCCTGTTATAAATACCTCCATCTCTCTTTCTGTCTCCATCCCTGTCTGAGGTTATAAATACCTCCATCTCTCTTTCTGTCTCCATCCCTGTCTGAGGGTTATAAATACCTCCATCTCTCTTTCTGTCTCCATCCCTGTCTGAGGGTTATAAATACCTCCATCTCTCTTTCTGTCTCCATCCCTGTTATAAATACCTCCATCTCTCTTTCTGTCTCCATCCCTGTCTGTTATAAATACCTCCATCTCTCTTTCTGTCTCCATCCCCTGAGGGTTATAAATACCTCCATCTCTCTTTCTGTCTCCATCCCTGTCTGAGGGTTATAAATACCTCCATCTCTCTTTCTGTCTCCATCCCTGTCTGAGGGTTATAAATACCTCCATCTCTTTCTCTTCTGTCTCC
The DNA here is from genome assembly GCF_034236695.1 of Oncorhynchus nerka. Taxonomy (NCBI): domain Eukaryota; kingdom Metazoa; phylum Chordata; class Actinopteri; order Salmoniformes; family Salmonidae; genus Oncorhynchus; species Oncorhynchus nerka. Next base: position 791,982 of record NW_027040492.1, read on the forward strand.
ATCCTTTCTGTCTCCATCCCTGTCTGAGGGTTATAAATACCTCCATCTCTCTTTCTGTCTCCATCCCTGTCTGAGGGTTATAAATACCTCCATCTCTCTTTCTGTCTCCATCCCTGTCTGAGGGTTATAAATACCTCCATCTCTCTTTCTGTCTCCATCCCTGTCTGAGGGTTATAAATACCTCCATCTCTCTTTCTGTCTCCATCCCTGTCTGAGGGTTATAAAACCTCCATCTCTCTTTCTGTCTCCATCCCCTGAGGGTTATAAATACCTCCATCTCTCTTTCTGTCTCCATCCCTGTTATAAATACCTCCATCTCTCTTTCTGTCTCCATCCCTGTCTGAGGGTTATAAATACCTCCATCTCTCTTTCTGTCTCCATCCCTGTCTGAGGGTTATAAATACCTCCCTCCATCTCTCTTTCTGTCTCCATCCCTGTTATAAATACCTCCATCTCTCTTTCTGTCTCCATCCCTGTCTGAGGGTTATAAATACCTCCATCTCTCTTTCTGTCTCCATCCCTGTTATAAATACCTCCATCTCTCTTTCTGTCTCCATCCCTGTCTGAGGGTTATAAATACCTCCATCTCTCTTTCTGTCTCCATCCCTGAGGGTTATAAATACCTCCATCTCTCTTTCTGTCTCCATCCCTGTCTGAGGGTTATAAATACCTCCATCTCTCTTTCTGTCTCCATCCCTGTCTGAGGGTTATAAATACCTCCATCTCTCTTTCTGTCTCCATCCCTGTTATAAATACCTCCATCTCTCTTTCTGTCTCCATCCCTGTTATAAATACCTCCATCTCTCTTTCTGTCTCCATCCCTGTCTGAGGGTTATAAATACCTCCATCTCTCTTTCTGTCTCCATCCCTGTCTGAGGGTTATAAATACCTCCATCTCTCTTTCTGTCTCCATCCCTGTCTGAGGTTATAAATACCTCCATCTCTCTTTCTGTCTCCATCCCTGTCTGAGGTTATAAATACCTCCATCTCTCTTTCTGTCTCCATCCCTGTTATAAATCTCCATCTCTTTCTGTCTCCATCCCTGTCTGAGGGTTATAAATACCTCCATCTCTCTTTCTGTCTCCATCCCTGTCTGAGGGTTATAAATACCTCCATCTCTCTTTCTGTCTTCCCTGTCTCCATCTCTTTCTGTCTCCATCCCTGTTATAAATACCTCCATCTCTCTTTCTGTCTCCATCCCTGTCTGAGGGTTATAAATACCTCCATCTCTCTTTCTGTCTCCATCCCTGTCTGAGGGTTATAAAACCTCCACCTCCATCTCTCTTTCTGTCTCCATCCTGTCTCCATCCCTGTTATAAATACCTCCATCTCTCTTTCTGTCTCCATCCCTGTCTGAGGGTTATAAATACCTCCATCTCTCTTTCTGTCTCCATCCCTGTCTAGGGTTATAAATACCTCCATCTCTCTTTCTGTCTCCATCCCTGTCTGAGGGTTATAAATACCTCCATCTCTCTTTCTGTCTCCATCCCTGTTATCTCCATCTCCTGTCTGAGGTTATAAATACCTCCATCTCTCTTTCTGTCTCCATCCCTGTTATAAATACCTCCATCTCTCTTTCTGTCTCCATCCCTGTCTGAGGGTTATAAATACCTCCATCTCTCTTTCTGTCTCCATCCCTGTCTGAGGGTTATAAATACCTCCATCTCTCTTTCTGTCTCCATCCCTGTCTGAGGGTTATAAATACCTCCATCTCTCTTTTCTGTCTCCATCCCTGTCTCCAGGGTTATAAATACCTCCATCTCTCTTTCTGTCTCCATCCCTGTTATAAATACCTCCATCTCTTTCTTTCTGTCTCCATCTCTCTTTCTGTCTCCATCCCTGTTATAAATACCTCCATCTCTCTTTCTGTCTCCATCCCTGTCTGAGGGTTATAAATACCTCCATCTCTCTTTCTGTCTCCATCCCTGTCTGAGGGTTATAAATACCTCCATCTCTCTTTCTGTCTCCATCCCTGTTATAAATACCTCCATCTCTCTTTCTGTCTCCATCCCTGTCTGAGGGTTATAAATACCTCCATCTCTCTTTCTGTCTCCATCCCTGTTATAAATACCTCCATCTCTCTTTCTGTCTCCATCCCTGTCTGAGGGTTATAAATACCTCCATCTCTCTTTCTGTCTCCATCCCTGTCTGAGGGTTATAAATACCTCCATCTCTCTTTCTGTCTCCATCCCTGTCTGAGGGTTATAAATACCTCCATCTCTCTTTCTGTCTCCATCCCTGTCTAAGGGTTATAAATACCTCCATCTCTCTTTCTGCCTCCATCCCTGTCTGAGGATTATAAATACCTCCATCTCTCTTTCTGTCTCCATCCCTGTCTGTTATAAATACCTCCATCTCTCTTTCTGTCTCCATCCCTGTCTGAGGGTTATAAATACCTCCATCTCTCTTTCTGTCTCCATCCCTGTCTGAGGGTTATAAATACCTCCATCTCTCTTTCTGTCTCCATCCCTGTTATAAATACCTCCATCTCTCTTTCTGTCTCCATCCCTGTCTGAGGGTTATAAATACCTCCATCTCTCTTTCTGTCTCCATCCCTGTTATAAATACCTCCATCTCTCTTTCTGTCTCCATCCTGTCTGAGGGTTATAAATACCTCCATCCCTGTCTCCATCTGAGGGTTATAAATACCTCCATCTCTCTTTCTGTCTCCATCCCTGTCTGAGGGTTATAAATACCTCCATCTCTCTTTCTGTCTCCATCCCTGTCTGAGGGTTATAAATACCTCCATCTCTCTTTCTGTCTCCATCCTGTCTGTTATAAATACCTCCATCTCTCTTTCTGTCTCCATCCCTGTTATAAATACCTCCATCTCTCTTTCTGTCTCCATCCCTGTTATAAATACCTCCATCTCTCTTTCTGTCTTCTGTGAGGGTTATAAATACCTCCATCCTTTCTGTCTCCATCCCTGTCTGAGGGTTATAAATACCTCCATCTCTCTTTCTGTCTCCATCCCTGTCTGAGGGTTATAAATACCTCCATCTCTCTTTCTGCCTCCATCCCTGTCTGAGGTTATAAATACCTCCATCTCTTTCTTTCCCTGTTATAAATACCTCCATCCTGTCTCCATCCCTGTCTGAGGTTATAAATACCTCCATCTCTCTTTCTGTCTCCATCCCTGTCTGAGGGTTATAAATACCTCCATCTCTCTTTCTGTCTCCATCTCTAAGGGTTATAAATACCTCCATCTCTCTTTCTGTCTCCATCCCTGTCTGAGGGTTATAAATACCTCCATCTCTCTTTCTGTCTCCATCCCTGTCTGAGGGTTATAAATACCTCCATCTCTCTTTCTGTCTCCATCCCTGTTATAAATACCTCCATCTCTCTTTCTGTCTCCATCTGTTATAAATCTCCATCCCTGTCTCCATCCCTGTTATAAATACCTCCATCTCTCTTTCTGTCTCCATCCCTGTCTGAGGGTTATAAATACCTCCATCTCTCTTTCTGTCTCCATCCCTGTCTGAGGGTTATAAATACCTCCATCTCTCTTTCTGTCTCCATCCCTGTCTGAGGGTTATAAATACCTCCATCTCTCTTTCTGTCTCCATCCCTGTCTGAGGGTTATAAATACCTCCATCTCTCTTTCTGTCTCCATCCCTGTTATAAATACCTCCATCTCTCTTTCTGTCTCCATCCCTGTCTGAGGGTTATAAATACCTCCATCTCTCTTTCTGTCTCCATCCCTGTCTGAGGGTTATAAATACCTCCATCTCTCTTTCTGTCTCCATCCCTGTTATAAATACCTCCATCTCTCTTTCTGTCTCCATCCCTGTTATAAATACCTCCATCTCTCTTTCTGTCTCCATCCCTGTCTGAGGGTTATAAATACCTCCATCTCTCTTTCTGTCTCCATCCCTGTTATAAATACCTCCATCTCTCTTTCTGTCTCCATCCCTGTCTGAGGGTTATAAATACCTCCATCTCTCTTTCTGTCTCCATCCCTGTCTGAGGGTTATAAATACCTCCATCTCTCTTTCTGTCTCCATCCCTGTCTGTTATAAATACCTCCATCTCTCTTTCTGTCTCCATCCCTGTCTGAGGGTTATAAATACCTCCATCTCTCTTTCTGTCTCCATCCCTGTCTAGGGTTATAAATACCTCCATCTCTCTTTCTGTCTCCATCCCTGTCTGAGGGTTATAAATACCTCCATCTCTCTTTCTGTCTCCATCCCTGTCTGAGGGTTATAAATACCTCCATCTCTCTTTCTGTCTCCATCCCTGTTATAAATACCTCCATCTCTTTTCTGTCTCCATCCCTGTCTGAGGGTTATAAATACCTCCATCTCTCTTTCTGTCTCCATCCCTGTCTGAGGGTTATAAATACCTCCATCTCTCTTTCTGTCTCCATCCCTGTCTGAGGGTTATAAATACCTCCATCTCTCTTTCTGTCTCCATCCCTGTTATAAATACCTCCATCTCTCTTTCTGTCTCCATCCCTGTTATAAATACCTCCATCTCTCTTTCTGTCTCCATCCCTGTCTGAGGGTTATAAATACCTCCATCTCTCTTTCTGTCTCCATCCCTGTCTGAGGGTTATAAATACCTCCATCTCTCTTTCTGTCTCCATCCCTGTCTGAGGGTTATAAATACCTCCATCTCTCTTTCTGTCTCCATCCCTGTCTGAGGGTTATAAATACCTCCATCTCTCTTTCTGTCTCCATCCCTGTTATAAATACCTCCATCTCTCTTTCTGTCTCCATCCTGTCTGTTATAAATACCTCCATCTCTCTTTCTGTCTCCATCCCTGTTATAAATACCTCCATCTCTCTTTCTGTCTCCATCCCTGTCTGAGGGTTATAAATACCTCCATCTCTCTTTCTGTCTCCATCCCTGTCTGAGGTTATAAATACCTCCATCTCCTGTCTCCATCCCCCCTTCTCTTCTGTTATAAATACCTCCATCTCCATCTCTTCCTCTTTCTTCTCTCCATCCCTGTCTCCATCCCTGTTATAAAGGGTTATAAATACCTCCATCTTTCTCTTTCTGTCTCCCCATCCCATCCCTCTTTCTTCATCCCTCCTATCCCCCACCTCCATCCATCTCTCTTTCTCTTCCATCCCTGTCTCCATACCTCCCTTTCCTCCATCCCTGTTATAAATCTTCCATCTCTCTTTCTGTCTCCATCCCTGTTATAAATACCTCCATCTCTTTCTGTCCTCCATCTCTTCATCCCTCCTTCTCTTCATCCCTCCTTCTCTTCTCCCTCCTTCTGTCCCCCATCCCTCCTCCACTTTTCTGTCTCCATCTCTCTCTTTCTGTCTCCATCCCATCCTCCAAGGGTCTATTCATCCCTCCATCTCTCTATCCCCCATCCCCCTTCTCTTCCATCCTCTCCATCCCTGTCTGAGGATTATAAATACCTCCATCTCTCTTCTGTCTCCATCCCCCATCCTTCTCTTCTGTCTCCATCCCTGTCTTATAAATCCCTCCATCTCTCTCTTCATCCCTCCTGTCTGATCCCTCCATCTCTCTTTTCCCTCCTTCTCTCCATCCCTCCTCCATCCCTCCTTCTCTTCATCCCTCCTGTCCCCCAATCCTTTCTTACCCTCCATCCCTCCTATCCCCCACCTCCATCTTCTCTTCATCCCTCTATCCATTCTCCATCCTTCTCTTCCCATCCCTGTCTCTCCATCCCTGTCTACCTCCATCTCTCCATCCTAAATCCCCCACCCCCTTCTCTTCATCCCTCTCTTCTGTCTCCATCCCTCCTATCCCCACCCTCCTTCTCTTCATCCCTCCTATCCTCCCCCCTCTCTGAGGGTTATCCCTCCATCTCTCTTCATCCCTCCCTGTCTCTTCATCCCTCCTATCCCCCACCCTCCTTCTCTTCATCCCTCCTTCTCTTCATCCCTCCTCCTTCATCCCCCCACCCATCCTTCTCCCTCCTATCCCCCACCCTCCTTCTGTCTTCATCCCTCCTCTCCATCTCTTCATCCCTCCCCATCCCCCACCCCCTTCTCATTCATCCCTCCTCTTTCTCTTCATCCCTCCTTCTCTTAATCCCCCCTTCTCTTCTCTCCCTCATCTCCCCTGTCTCTTCATCCCTCCTCCATCCCCCTCCATCCCTTCTCTTCATCTCTTCATCCCTCCTTCTCTTCATCCCTCCTATCCCCCATCCCTCCTTCTCTTCCATCCCTCCTATCCCCACCCCCTTCTCTTCTTCTTCATCCCTCCTTCTCTCATCCCATCCCTCCTATCCCCACCATCCTTCTCTTCATCCCTCCTATCCCCCTCCATCCCTGTCTGAGGTTATCATCCCTACTCTTCATCCCTCCTTCTCTTCATCCCTCCTATCCCCCATCCCCCTTCTCTTCTCCCTCCTGTCCCCATACCCCATCTCCTTCTGTCTTCATCCCTCCTTCTCTTTCCTCATCCCTCTTCATCCCTCCTAAATACCTCCATCTCTCCTTCTCTTCATCCCTGTCCTATAAATACCTCCATCTCTCCTGTCCTTCTCTTCATCCCTCCTTCTCTTTCATGTCCCATCCCTGTCTGAGGGTTATAAACCATCCTTCTCTTCATCCCTCCCCCTGTCCCCCACCCTCCCTTCTCTTCATCTGTCTCCATCCCTGTCTCATCCCTCCTAAATACCCCCATCCTCTTTCTCTTCATCCCTGTTATCTTCATCCCTCCTTCTCTCCCATCTGTCTCCATCCCTCCTATACCTCCACTCTTCCTGTCTCCATCCCCATCCCCCTTCCCTCCATCCCTCCTTCTGTCTCCATCCCCTGAGGGTTATAAATACCTCCATCCCTCCTTCTGTTCATCTCCATCTGTCTCCATCCCCTCTAAGGGTTATAAATCTCCATCTCCTCCTATCCCCCACCCCCTTTCTGTCTCCATCCCTCCTATCTCCCCTCCATCCCTGTCTGGGGGTTATAAATACCTTCTCTTTCTGTCTCCATCCCTGTCTGAGGGTTATACCATCTCTTCATCCCTCCCTATCCCCATCCTCTTTCTGTCTCCATCCCTGTCTCCTTCTTTCTCTCATCCCCCTCCTCTCTCTGTTCCATCCCTGAGGGTTATAAATCCTCCATCCTCTCTTTCATCCCTCCTATCCCCCACCCTCCAGGTAAATCTCCATCCCTTCTCTTCATCCCTCCTTCTCTTCATCCCTCCTATCCCTGTCCCATCCCTCCTTCTCTTCATCCCTCCTATCCCCCACCCCCTTCTCTTCATCCCTCCTTCTCTTCATCCCTCCTTCTCTTCATCCCTCCTATCCCCCACCCCATTCTCTTCATCCCTCCTATCCCCCATCCCTTCTCTTCATACCTCCTCCTTCTCTTCATCCCCTCCTTCCTTCATCCCCCCTTCTCCTCCATCCTCTTTCTGTCTCCATCCCTCCTTCCATCCCTCTTTATCATCCCTCCATCCCCCACCCCCTTCTCTTCATCCCTCCTATCCCCCACCCCCTTCTCTTCAAGGGTTCTTCATCCCTCCTTCTCTCCATCCCTCCTATCCCCCATCTCTCTTTCTCTTCATCCCTCCTTCTCTTCATCCCTCCTTCTCTTCATCCCTCCTATCCCCCACCCCCTCTCTCTTCATCCCTCCTAAATCTTCCATCTCTTTCCCTCCTTCTCTTCTCCTTCTTTCTTCATCCCTCCTCCATCCCCCACCCCCTCTCTTCTGTCTCCATCCCTGTTATAAATCCCCATCTCTCCCCTCTTCATCCCTCCTTCTCTTCATCCCTCCTATCCATTGTCCATCCCTCCATCTCTCTTTCTCTTCATCCTCCTTCTCTTCATCCTCCTATCTCCTTCTCTTCATCCCTGTTATAAATCCCCATCTCTCTTTCCCCTTCTCTTCATCCCTCCTTCTCTTCATCTCCTCCCTCTGAGGGTTATAAATCCCTCCTATCCCCCACCCCCTTCTCTTCTCCATCCCTGTCTGAGGGTTATAAATACCTCCTCTCTTTCTGTCTTCATCCTCCTAAATCCTCCATCCCCTCTCTTTCTCTTCCTCCTTATCTCCCTTTTCTTCATCCCTCCTAAATCCCCCATCCCTCCTTCTCTTCATCCCTCCTATCCCCCACCTCCTTCTCTTCATCCCTCTCTACCCCATCCCTCCTTCTCTTCATCCCTCCTTCTCTTCATCCCTCCATCCCCCACCCCTTCTCCCACCCTCCTTCTCTTCATCCCTCCTTCTGAGGGTTCTTCATACCTCCTCTCTTCATCCCTCCATCCCCCCCCCCTTCTCTTCATCCCTCCTTTCTAAATCCCTCCCTTCTCTTCATCCCCCTATCCCCCACCCCCTATCCCTCTTCATCCCTCCTTCTCTTCATCCCTCTCTTCATCCTCCACACCTTCCTCTCTTCATCCCTCCTTCTCCATATCCCCCACCCTCCTTCTCTTCATCCCTGTCTATCCCCCACCCTCCTTCTCTTCATCCTCCTATCCCCCACCCTCCTTCTCTTCATCCCTCTATCCCATCCCTCCTTCTCTTCATCCCTCCTATCCCCACCCCCTTCTCTTCATCCCTCCTTCTTCATCCCTATCCCTCCTTCTCTTATCCCTCCTATCCCCCACCCCCTTCTCTTCATCCCTCCTTCTCTTCCCTTTCTCTTCATCCCTCCTATCCCCATCCCTCCTTCTCTTCATCCCTCCTATCCCCACCCTCCTTCTCTTCATCCCTCCTATTTCTCTCATCCCTCCCCCACCCCCTTCTCTTCATCCCTCCTATCCCCCATCCCCCTTCTCTTCATCCCTCCTATCCCCACCCTCCTTCTCTTCATCCCTCCTTCTCTTCATCCCTCCTTCTCTCATCCCTCCATCCCCCACCCCCCTTCTCTTCATCCCTCCTATCCCCCACCCCCTTCTCTTCATCCCTCCTTCTCTTCATCCCTCCTTCTCTTCATCCCTCCTATCCCCCTTCTCTTCATCCCTCCTATCCCCACCCCCTTCTCTTCATCTCTTCCCTCCTATCCCCCACCCTCCTTCTCTTCATCCCTCCTATCCCCCACCATCCCTTCTCTTCATCCCTCCTCTTCATCCCCCTTCTCTTATCTATCCCCCACCCCCTTCTCTTCATCCCTCCTTCTCTTCATCCCTCCTTCTCTTCATCCCTCCTATCCCCCCACCCTCCTTCTCTTCATCCCTCCTATCCCCCACCCTCCTTCTCTTCATCCCTCCTCTTCATCCCTCCCCCCCCCTTCTCTTCATCCCTCCTATCCCCCCCCTTCTCTTCATCCCTCTTTCTTCATCCCTCCTATCCCCCCCCCCCTGTCTCATTCCTATCCCCCACCCCCCTTCTCTTCATCCCTCCTTCTCTTCATCCCTCCTTCTCTTCATCCCTCCTATCCCCCACCCTCCTTCTCTTCATCCCTCCTTCTCTTCATCCCTCCTTCTTTTCTAGAATGTTGTCGATTATTTAGGCGCTGGCCAGTGATACACATTCCGTTTGGGCCACAGGATTCTTTACCCAGAATTCACTGCACTGTAAGCAGACACCACACCTGAGGGGTGTCTGCCTCTACCTAAGTACCTCTCCTCTGGTGCTGGTGTTGGGGTGAAAGGCACTTCCATGGTGGGCTTGGCTGAGGCCTGGCTCTCTGCAAACACACAGGACTGGGTCGTGTTAGTTAGTTCCCCTCCGGTGGCTGGCTGGCTGGCTCTCTCTCTCTCAAGCCTTGTGGTGTTGTTGGAGAGATCTGGAGCTGAGGGAAGCTGACTGGAGCTGAGGGAAGCTGACTGGAACTGACTGGAGCTGACTGGAACTGACTGGAGCTGACTGGAGCTGAGAGAAGCTGACTGGAGCTGACTGGAGCTGACTGGTGCTGAGGGAAGCTGACTGGTGCTGACTGGAGCTGACTGGAGATGAGGGGAGCTGACTGGAACTGACTGGAGCTGACTGGAGCTGACTGAGTGCTGACTGGGGAGCTGACTGGAGCTGAGGGAAGCTGACTGGTGCTGACTGGAGCTGACTGGAGATGAGGGGAGCTGACTGGAACTGACTGGAGCTGACTGGAACTGACTGGAGATGAGGGGAGCTGACTGGAACTGCCTGGAGCTGACTGGGACTGCCTGGAGCTGAGGGGAGCTGACTGGAACTGACTGAAGCTGACTGGAACTGACTGGAGCTGACTGGAGCTGACTGGAGCTGAGGGGGGCTGACTGGAACTGACTGGAGTTGACTGGAGCTGACTGGAGCTGACTGGAGCTGACTGGAGCTGATTGGATCTGACCGGAACTGACTGGAGCTGACTGGAGCTGACTGGAGCTGATTGGAGCTGACTGGAGCTGACTGGAACTGACTGGAGCTGATTGGAGCTGACTGGAGCTGACTGGAGCTGATTGGAGCTGACTGGAGCTGACTGGAACTGACTGGAGCTGACTGGAGCTGACTGGAGCTGAGGGAAGCTGATTGGAGATGACTGGAGCTGACTGGAGCTGACTGGAGCTGACTGGTGCTGAGGGAAGCTGACTGGTGCTGACTGGAGCTGACTGGAGATGAGGGGAGCTGACTGGAACTGACTGGAGCTGACTGGAACTGACTTGAGCTGACTGGAGCTGACTGGAGCTGACTGGAACTGCCTGGAGCTAACTGGGACTGCCTGGAGCTGAGGGGAGCTGACTGGAACTGACTGGAGCTGACTGGAGCTGAGGGGGGCTGACTGGAACTGACTGGAGCTGACTGGAGCTGACTGGAGCTGATTGGAGCTGATTGGAGCTGACTGGAGCTGATTGGAGCTGACTGGAGCTGACTGGAACTGATTGGAGCTGACTGGAGCTGACTGGAGCTGAGGGAAGCTGATTGGAGATGACTGGAGCTGACTGGAGCTGACTGGAGCTGAGGGAAGCTGACTGGAGATGAGGGGAGCTGACTGGAGATGAGGGGATCTTACTGGAGATTAGGGAGCTGGGGGAGATGAGGGGAACTGACTGGAGATGAGGGAACTGACTGGAGATGAGGGAAGCAGAGGGGAACTGACTGGAGATGAGGGAAGCTGACTGGAGATGAGGGGAACTGACTGGAGATGAGGGAAGCTGACTGGAGATGAGGGAAACTGACTGGAGATGAGGGGAGATGGGGGGAGCTGACTGGAGATGAGTGGAGCTGACTGGAGATGAGGGGAGCTGAGGGGAACTGAGGGGAGATGAGAGAAGCCTACTGGAGATGAGGGAACTGACTGGAGATGAGGGGAACTGACTGGAGATGAGGGAACTGACTGGAGATGAGGGGAACTGACTGGAGATGAGGGGAGCTGACTGGAGATGAGGGGAACTGACTGGAGATGAGGGGAACTGACTGGAGATGAGGGGAACTGACTAGAGATGAGGGAACTGACTGGAGATGAGGGGAGCTGACTGGAGATGAGGGAAACTGATGGAGATGAGGGAACTGACTGGAGATGAGGGGAACTGACTGGAGATGAGGGAACTGACTGGAGATGAGGGAGCTGACTGGAGATGAGGAACTGAGGGGAGATGAGGGGAACTGACTGGAGATGAGGGGAACTGACTGGAGATGAGGAGAACTGAGGGGAGATGAGGGGAACTGACTGGAGATGAGGGGAGCTGACTGGGAACTGACTGGAGATGAGGGAAGCTGACTGGAGATGAGGGGAGCTGAGGGGAGATGAGGGGAGCTGAGGGAGATGAGGAGCTGAGGGAGATGAGGGGAGCTGACTGGAGATGAGGGAGCTGACTGGAGATGAGGAGCTGACTGGAGATGAGGGGAGCTGACTGGGAGATGAGGGAGCTGACTGGAGATGAGGGGAACTGACTGGAGATGAGGGGAGCTGACTGGAGATGAGGGAGCTGAGGGGAGATGAGGGGAACTGACTGGACATGAGGGGAGGGGAACTGACTGGAGATGAGGGGAGCTGACTGGAGATGAGGGGAACTGACTGGAGATGAGGGGAACTGACTGGAGATGAGGGAGCTGACTGGAGATGAGGGAGCTGACTGGAGATGAGGGGAACTGACTGAGAGATGAGGGGAACTGACTGGAGATGAGGGAACTGACTGGAGATGAGGGGAACTGACTGGAGATGAGGGGAGCTGACTAGAGATGAGGGGAACTGACTGGAGATGAGGGGAACTGACTGGAGATGAGGGGAGCTGAGGGGAGATGAGGGGAACTGACTGGAGATGAGGGGAGCTGACTGGAGATGAGGGGAGCTGACTGGAGATGAGGGAACTGACTGGAGATGAGGGGAGCTGACTGGAGATGAGGGGAGCTGAGGGGAGATGAGAGGAACTGACTGGATGAGAGGGGAACTGACTGGAGAGAGGGAAGCTGACTGGAGATGAGGGGAGCTGACTGGACGAGAGGGGAACTGACTGGAGGAGAGGGAAGCTGACTGGAGATGAGGGGAGCTGAGGGGAGATGAGGGGAACTGACTGGACATGAGGGAGCTGACTGGAGATGAGGGAGCTGAGGGGAGATGAGAGGAACTGACTGGACGAGAGGGGAACTGACTGGAGGAGAGGGAAGCTGACTGGAGATGAGGGAGCTGAGGGGAGATGAGGGGAGCTGAGGGGAGATGAGGGAGCTGGGGGAGATGAGGGGAGCTGAGGGGAGATGAGGGGAGCTGACTGGAGATGAGGGGAGCTGACTGGAGATGAGGGGAACTGACTGGACATGAGGGGAGCTGACTGGAACTGACTGGAGCTGACTGGAGCTGATTGGAGCTGACTGGAGCTGACTGGAACTGATTGGAGCTGACTGGAGCTGACTGGAGCTGACTGGAGCTGAGGGAAGCTGATTGGAGATGACTGGAGCTGACTGGAGCTGACTGGAGCTGAGGGAAGCTGACTGGAGATGAGGGGAGCTGACTGGAGATAAGGGGATCTTACTGGAGATTAGGGGAGCTGGGGGGAGATGAGGGGAACTGACTGGAGATGAGGGGAACTGACTGGAGATGAGGGAAGCAGAGGGGAACTGACTGGAGATGAGGGAAGCTGACTGGAGATGAGGGGAACTGACTGGAGATGAGGGAAGCTGACTGGAGATGAGGGGAACTGACTGGAGGAGAGGGAAGCTGACTGGAGATGAGGGGAGCTGAGGGGAGATGAGGGAACTGACTGGACATGAGGGAGCTGACTGGAGATGAGGGGAGCTGAGGGGAGATGAGAGGAACTGACTGGACGAGAGGGGAACTGACTGGAGGAGAGGGAAGCTGACTGGAGATGAGGGGAGCTGAGGGGAGATGAGGGGAGCTGAGGGGAGATGAGGGAGATGAGGGAGCTGACTGAGATGGGGATGAGGGGAGCTGAGGGGAGATGAGGGGAGCTGGAGATGAGGGGAGCTGACTGGAGATGAGGGGAGCTGACTGGAGATGAGGGGAACTGACTGGACATGAGGGGAGCTGACTGGAACTGACTGGAGCTGACTGGAGCTGATTGGAGCTGACTGAGCTGACTGGAACTGATTGGAGCTGACTGGAGCTGACTGGAGCTGAGGGAAGCTGATTGGAGATGACTGGAGCTGACTGGAGATTAGGGGAGCTGGGGGGAGATGAGGGGAACTGACTGGAGATGAGGGGAACTGACTGGAGATGAGGGAAGCAGAGGGGAACTGACTGGAGATGAGGGAAGCTGACTGGAGATGAGGGGAACTGACTGGAGATGAGGAAAGCTGACTGGAGATGAGGGGAACTGACTGGACATGAGGGGAGCTGACTGGAACTGACTGGAGCTGACTGGAGCTGATTGGAGCTGACTGGAGCTGACTGGAACTGATTGGAGCTGACTGGAGCTGACTGGAGCTGACTGGAGCTGAGGGAAGCTGATTGGAGATGACTGGAGCTGACTGGAGATGAGGGGAGCTGGGGGAGATGAGGGGAACTGACTGGAGATGAGGGGAACTGACTGGAGATGAGGGAAGCAGAGGGGAACTGACTGGAGATGAGGGAAGCTGACTGGAGATGAGGGGAACTGACTGGAGATGAGGGAAGCTGACTGGAGATGAGGGAAACTGACTGGAGATGAGGGGAGATGGGGGGAGCTGACTGGAGATGAGGGAGCTGACTGGAGATGAGGGGAGCTGAGGGGAACTGACGGGAGATGAGAGAAGACTGGAGATGAGGGGAACTGACTGGAGATGAGGGGAACTGACTGGAGATGAGGGGAACTGACTGGAGATGAGGGGAACTGACTGGAGATGAGGGGAGCTGACTGGAGATGAGGGGAACTGACTGGAGATGAGGGGAACTGACTGGAGATGAGACTGACTGGAGATGAGCTGACTGGAGATGAGGGGAGCTGACTAGAGATGAGGGGAACTGACTGGAGATGAGGGGAACTGACTGGAGATGAGGGGAGCTGAGGGGAGATGAGGGAACTGACTGGACGAGAGGGGAACTGACTGGATGAGAGGGAAGCTGACTGGAGATGAGGGAGCTGACTGGACGAGAGGGGAACTGACTGGAGGAGAGGGAAGCTGACTGGAGATGAGGGGAGCTGAGGGGAGATGAGGGGAGCTGACTGGAGATGAGGGGAGCTGAGGGGAGATGAGAGGAACTGACTGGACGAGAGGGGAACTGACTGGAGGAGAGGGAAGCTGACTGGAGATGAGGGGAGCTGAGGGGAGATGAGGGGAGCTGAGGGGAGATGAGGGGAGCTGGGGGGAGATGAGGGGAGCTGAGGGGAGATGAGGGGAGCTGACTGGAGATGAGGGGAGCTGACTGGAGATGAGGGGAACTGACTGGACATGAGGGGAGCTGACTGGGAAGCTGACTGGAGCTGATTGGAGCTGACTGGAGCTGACTGAACTGATTGGAGCTGACTGGAGCTGACTGGAGCTGACTGGAGCTGAGGGAAGCTGATTGGAGATGACTGGAGCTGACTGGAGCTGAGGGAAGCTGACTGGAGATGAGGGGAGCTGACTGGAGATAAGGGGATCTTACTGGAGATTAGGGGAGCTGGGGGGAGATGAGGGGAACTGACTGGAGATGAGGGGAACTGACTGGAGATGAGGGAAGCAGAGGGGAACTGACTGGAGATGAGGGAAGCTGACTGGAGATGAGGGGAACTGACTGGAGATGAGGGAAGCTGACTGGAGATGAGGGGAACTGACTGGAGGAGAGGGAAGCTGACTGGAGATGAGGGGAGCTGAGGGGAGATGAGGGGAACTGACTGGACATGAGGGGAGCTGACTGGAGATGAGGGGAGCTGAGGGGAGATGAGAGGAACTGACTGGACGAGAGGGGAACTGACTGGAGGAGAGGGAAGCTGACTGGAGATGAGGGGAGCTGAGGGGAGATGAGGGGAGCTGAGGGGGGAGATGAGGGGAGCTGAGGGGAGATGAGGGAGCTGAGGGGAGATGAGGGAGCTGACTGGAGATGAGGGGAGCTGACTGGAGATGAGGGGAACTGACTGGACATGAGGGGAGCTGACTGGAACTGACTGGAGCTGACTGGAGCTGATTGGAGCTGACTGGAGCTGACTGGAACTGATTGGAGCTGACTGGAGGGGACTGGAGCTGAGGGAAGCTGATTGGAGATGACTGGAGCTGACTGGAGATTAGGGAGCTGGGGAGATGAGGGGAACTGACTGGAGATGAGGGGAACTGACTGGAGATGAGGGAAGCAGAGGGAACTGACTGGAGATGAGGGAAGCTGACTGGAGATGAGGGGAACTGACTGGAGATGAGGAAAGCTGACTGGAGATGAGGGAGCTGACTGGAGATGAGGGGAACTGACTGGACATGAGGGGAGCTGACTGGAACTGACTGGAGCTGACTGGAGCTGATTGGAGCTGACTGGAGCTGACTGGAACTGATTGGAGCTGACTGGAGCTGACTGGAGACTGGAGCTGAGGAAGCTGATTGGAGATGACTGGAGCTGACTGGAGATTAGGGAGCTGGGGGAGATGAGGGAACTGACTGGAGATGAGGGGAACTGACTGAGATGAGGGAAGCAGAGGGGAACTGACTGGAGATGAGGGAAGCTGACTGGAGATGAGGGGAACTGACTGGAGATGAGGGAAGCTGACTGGAGATGAGGGAAACTGACTGGAGATGAGGGGAGATGGGGGAGCTGACTGGAGATGAGTGGAGCTGACTGGAGATGAGGGAGCTGAGGGGAACTGACGGGAGATGAGAGAAGCCTGACTGGAGATGAGGGGAACTGACTGGAGATGAGGGGAACTGACTGGAGATGAGGGGAACTGACTGGAGATGAGGGGAACTGACTGGAGATGAGGGAGCTGACTGGAGATGAGGGGAACTGACTGGAGATGAGGGGAACTGACTGGAGATGAGGGGAACTGAGGGGAGATGAGGGAACTGACTGGGAGGGGAACTGACTGGAGGAGAGGGAAGCTGACTGGAGATGAGGGAAGCTGACTGGAGGGGAACTGACTGGAGAGAGGGAAGCTGACTGGAGATGAGGGGAGCTGAGGGGAGATGAGGGGAACTGACTGGAGATGAGGAAGCTGACTGGAGAGATGAGGGGAGGGGAACTGACTGGAGAGAGGGGAACTGACTGGAGGAGAGGGAAGCTGACTGGAGATGAGGGAACTGACTGGAGATGAGGGAAGCTGACTGGAGATGAGGGAGCTGACTGGAGAACTGAGGGGAACTGACTGGAGATGAGGGGGCTGACTGGAGATGAGGGGAACTGACTGGAGATGAGGGAAGCTGACTGGAGATGAGGGAAACTGACTGGAGATGAGGGGAAGCTGACTGGAGATGAGTGGAGGGGAGATGAGGGGAGCTGGAACTGACGGGAGATGAGGGAGAAGACTGGGAGGGGCTGACTGGAGATGAGGGGAACTGACTGGAGATGAGGGGAACTGACTGGAGATGACTGGAGGAGCTGACTGGAGATGAGGGGAACTGACTGGAGATGAGGGAACTGACTGGAGATGAGGGGAGCTGACTAGAGATGAGGGGAACTGACTGGAGATGAGGGAACTGACTGGAGATGAGGGAGCTGAGGGGAGATGAGAGGAACTGACTGGACGAGAGGGGAACTGACTGGAGGAGAGGGAAGCTGACTGGAGATGAGGGGAGCTGACTGGACGAGAGGGGAACTGACTGGAGGAGAGGGAAGCTGACTGGAGATGAGGGGAGCTGAGGGGAGATGAGGGGAACTGACTGGACATGAGGGGAGCTGACTGGAGATGAGGGGAGCTGAGGGGAGATGAGAGGAACTGACTGGACGAGAGGGGAACTGACTGGAGGAGAGGGAAGCTGACTGGAGATGAGGGAGCTGAGGGGAGATGAGGGGAGCTGAGGGGAGATGAGGGGAGCTGGGGGAGATGAGGGAGCTGAGGGGAGATGAGGGGAGCTGACTGGAGATGAGGGGAGCTGACTGGAGATGAGGGGAACTGACTGGACATGAGGGGAGCTGACTGGAACTGACTGGAGCTGACTGGAGCTGATTGGAGCTGACTGGAGCTGACTGGAACTGATTGGAGCTGACTGGAGCTGACTGGAGCTGACTGGAGCTGAGGGAAGCTGATTGGAGATGACTGGAGCTGACTGGAGCTGACTGGAGCTGAGGGAAGCTGACTGGAGATGAGGGGAGCTGACTGGAGATAAGGGGATCTTACTGGAGATTAGGGAGCTGGGGGGAGATGAGGGAACTGACTGGAGATGAGGGGAACTGACTGGAGATGAGGGAAGCAGAGGGGAACTGACTGGAGATGAGGGAAGCTGACTGGAGATGAGGGGAACTGACTGGAGATGAGGGAAGCTGACTGGAGATGAGGGGAACTGACTGGAGGAGAGGGAAGCTGACTGGAGATGAGGGGAGCTGAGGGGAGATGAGGGGAACTGACTGGACATGAGGGGAGCTGACTGGAGATGAGGGGAGCTGAGGGGAGATGAGAGGAACTGACTGGACGAGAGGGGAACTGACTGGAGGAGAGGGAAGCTGACTGGAGATGAGGGGAGCTGAGGGGAGATGAGGGGAGCTGAGGGGAGATGAGGGGAGCTGAGGGGAGATGAGGGGAGCTGAGGGGAGATGAGGGGAGCTGACTGGAGATGAGGGGAGCTGACTGGAGATGAGGGGAACTGACTGGACATGAGGGGAGCTGACTGGAACTGACTGGAGCTGACTGGAGCTGATTGGAGCTGACTGGAGCTGACTGGAACTGATTGGAGCTGACTGGAGCTGACTGGAGCTGAGGGAAGCTGATTGGAGATGACTGGAGCTGACTGGAGATTAGGGGAGCTGGGGGGAGATGAGGGGAACTGACTGGAGATGAGGGGAACTGACTGGAGATGAGGGAAGCAGAGGGGAACTGACTGGAGATGAGGGAAGCTGACTGGAGATGAGGGGAACTGACTGGAGATGAGGAAAGCTGACTGGAGATGAGGGGAGCTGACTGGAGATGAGGGGAACTGACTGGACATGAGGGGAGCTGACTGGAACTGACTGGAGCTGACTGGAGCTGATTGGAGCTGACTGGAGCTGACTGGAACTGATTGGAGCTGACTGGAGCTGACTGGAGCTGACTGGAGCTGAGGGAAGCAGAGGGGAACTGACTGGAGATGAGGGAAGCTGACTGGAGATGAGGGGAACTGACTGGAGATGAGGGGAACTGACTGGAGATGAGGGAAGCAGAGGGGAACTGACTGGAGATGAGGGAAGCTGACTGGAGATGAGGGGAACTGACTGGAGATGAGGGAAGCTGACTGGAGATGAGGGAGCTGACTGGAGATGAGGGGAGCTGAGGGGAGATGGGGGAACTGACTGGAGATGGAGCTGAGAGGGGAGCTGACTGGAGATGAGAGGGAGCTGAGGGGAGATGGGAGCTGAGGGAGATGAGGGGAGCTGAGGGGAGATGAGGGAGCTGGGGGGAGATGAGGGGAGCTGAGGGGAGATGAGGGGAACTGACTGGAGATGAGGGGAGCTGACTGGAGATGAGGGGAACTGACTGGAGATGAGGGGAACTGACTGGAGATGAGGGGAACTGACTGGAGCTGACTGGGGATTGGAGCTGACTGGAGCTGACTGGAACTGACTGGAGCTGATGGAGCTGACTGGAGCTGAGGGAAGCTGATTGGAGATGACTGGAGCTGACTGGAGCTGACTGGAGCTGAGGGAAGCTGACTGGAGATGAGGGGAGCTGACTGGAGATAAGGGGATCTTACTGGAGATTAGGGGAGCTGGGGGGAGATGAGGGGAACTGACTGGAGATGAGGGGAACTGACTGGAGATGAGGGAGAGGGGAACTGACTGGAGATGAGGGAAGCTGACTGGAGATGAGGGGAACTGACTGGAGATGAGGGAAGCTGACTGGAGATGAGGGGAACTGACTGGAGAGAGAGGGGAAGCTGACTGGAGATGAGGGGAGCTGAGGGGAGATGAGGGGAACTGACTGGACATGAGGGGAGCTGACTGGAGATGAGGGGAGCTGAGGGGAGATGAGAGGAACTGACTGGACGAGAGGGGAACTGACTGGAGGAGAGGGAAGCTGACTGGAGATGAGGGGAGCTGAGGGAGATGAGGGGAGCTGAGGGGAGATGAGGGGAGCTGACTGGAGATGAGGGGAGCTGAGGGGAGATGAGGGGAGCTGACTGGAGATGAGGGGAGCTGACTGGAGATGAGGGGAACTGACTGGACATGAGGGGAGCTGACTGGAACTGACTGGAGCTGACTGGAGCTGATTGGAGCTGACTGGAGCTGACTGGAACTGATTGGAGCTGACTGGAGCTGACTGGAGCTGAGGGGAGATTGGAGATGACTGGAGCTGACTGGAGATTAGGGGAGCTGGGGGAGATGAGGGAACTGACTGGAGATGAGGGGAACTGACTGGAGATGAGGAAGCAGAGGGGAACTGACTGGAGATGAGGGAAGCTGACTGGAGATGAGGGGAACTGACTGGAGATGAGGAAAGCTGACTGGAGATGAGGGGAGCTGACTGGAGATGAGGGGAACTGACTGGACATGAGGGGAGCTGACTGAACTGACTGGAGATGACTGGAGCTGATTGGAGCTGACTGGAGGAGAACTGATTGGAGCTGGAGCTGACTGGAGCTGAGGGAAGCTGACTGGAGATGAGGGGAGCTGACTGGAGATAAGGGGAGCTGGGGGGAGATGAGGGGAACTGACTGGAGATGAGGGGAACTGACTGGAGATGAGGGAAGCAGAGGGGAACTGACTGGAGATGAGGGAAGCTGACTGGAGATGAGGGGAACTGACTGGAGATGAGGGAAGCTGACTGGAGATGAGGGAAACTGACTGGAGATGAGGGGAGATGGGGGAGCTGACTGGAGATGAGGGAGCTGACTGGAGATGAGGGGAGCTGAGGGAACTGGAGATGAGGAAGCCTACTGAGATGAGGGAACTGACTGGAGATGAGGGGAACTGACTGGAGATGAGGGGAACTGACTGGAGATGAGGGGAACTGACTGGAGATGAGGGGAGCTGACTGGAGATGAGGGAACTGACTGGAGATGAGGGGAACTGACTGGAGATGAGGGAACTGACTGGAGATGAGGGGAGACTGGAGATGAGGGGAGCTGACTGGAGATGAGGGGAACTGACTGGAGATGAGGGGAACTGACTGGAGATGAGGGGAGCTGAGGGGAGATGAGAGGAACTGACTGGACGAGAGGGGAACTGACTGGAGGAGAGGGAAGCTGACTGGAGATGAGGGAGCTGACTGGACGAGAGGGAACTGACTGGAGGAGAGGGAAGCTGACTGGAGATGAGGGAGCTGAGGGGAGATGAGGGGAACTGACTGGACATGAGGGGAGCTGACTGAGATGAGGGGAGCTGAGGGAGATGAGAGGAACTGACTGGAGAGAGGGGAACTGACTGGAGGAGAGGGAAGCTGACTGGAGATGAGGGGAGCTGAGGGGAGATGAGGGGAGCTGAGGGGAGATGAGGGGAGCTGGGGGGAGATGAGGGAGCTGAGGGGAGATGAGGGGAGCTGACTGGAGATGAGGGGAGCTGACTGGAGATGAGGGGAACTGACTGGACATGAGGGGAGCTGACTGGAACTGACTGGAGCTGACTGGAGCTGATTGGAGCTGACTGGAGCTGACTGGAACTGATTGGAGCTGACTGGAGCTGACTGGAGCTGACTGGAGCTGAGGGAAGCTGATTGGAGATGACTGAGCTGACTGGAGCTGACTGGAGCTGAGGGAAGCTGACTGAGATGAGGGGAGCTGACTGGAGATAAGGGGGGAGATTGGGGGAGATGAGGGAACTGACTGGAGATGAGGGGAACTGACTGGAGATGAGGGAAGCAGAGGGGAACTGACTGGAGATGAGGGAAGCTGACTGGAGATGAGGGGAACTGACTGGAGATGAGGGAAGCTGACTGGAGATGAGGGGAACTGACTGGAGGAGAGGGAAGCTGACTGGAGATGAGGGGAGCTGAGGGGAGATGAGGGGAACTGACTGGACATGAGGGGAGCTGACTGGAGATGAGGGGAGCTGAGGGGAGATGAGAGGAACTGACTGGACGAGAGGGGAACTGACTGGAGGAGAGGGAAGCTGACTGGAGATGAGGGGAGCTGAGGGGAGATGAGGGGAGCTGAGGGGAGATGAGGGGAGCTGAGGGGAGATGAGGGGAGCTGAGGGGAGATGAGGGAGCTGACTGGAGATGAGGGGAGCTGACTGGAGATGAGGGGAACTGACTGAGATGAGGGGAGCTGACTGGAACTGACTGGAGCTGACTGGAGCTGATTGGAGCTGACTGGAGCTGACTGGAACTGATTGAGACTGACTGGAGCTGACTGGAGCTGAGGGAAGCTGATTGGAGATGACTGGAGCTGACTGGAGATTAGGGGAGCTGGGGGGAGATGAGGGGAACTGACTGGAGATGAGGGGAACTGACTGGAGATGAGGGAAGCAGAGGGGAACTGACTGGAGATGAGGGAAGCTGACTGGAGATGAGGGGAACTGACTGGAGATGAGGGAAGCTGACTGGAGATGAGGGGAGCTGACTGGAGATGAGGGGAACTGACTGGACATGAGGGGAGCTGACTGGAACTGACTGGAGCTGACTGGAGCTGATTGGAGCTGACTGGAGCTGACTGGAACTGATTGGAGCTGACTGGAGCTGACTGGAGCTGACTGGAGCTGAGGGAAGCTGATTGGAGATGACTGGAGCTGACTGGAGATTAGGGGAGCTGGGGGAGATGAGGGGAACTGACTGGAGATGAGGGGAACTGACTGGAGATGAGGGAAGCAGAGGGGAACTGACTGGAGATGAGGGAAGCTGACTGGAGATGAGGGGAACTGACTGGAGATGAGGGAAGCTGACTGGAGATGAGGGAAACT
The DNA here is from genome assembly GCF_034236695.1 of Oncorhynchus nerka. Classification (NCBI taxonomy): domain Eukaryota; kingdom Metazoa; phylum Chordata; class Actinopteri; order Salmoniformes; family Salmonidae; genus Oncorhynchus; species Oncorhynchus nerka. The sequence continues at coordinate 814,186 of NW_027040492.1, forward strand.
GACTGGAGATGAGGGGAGATGGGGGGAGCTGACTGGAGATGAGTGGAGCTGACTGGAGATGAGGGGAGCTGAGGGGAACTGACGGGAGATGAGAGAAGCCTACTGGAGATGAGGGGAACTGACTGGAGATGAGGGGAACTGACTGGAGATGAGGGGAACTGACTGGAGATGAGGGGAACTGACTGGAGATGAGGGGAGCTGACTGGAGATGAGGGGAACTGACTGGAGATGAGGGGAACTGACTGGAGATGAGGGGAACTGACTAGAGATGAGGGAACTGACTGGAGATGAGGGGAGCTGACTGGAGATGAGGGAAACTGAATGGAGATGAGAGGAACTGACTGGAGATGAGGGGAACTGACTGGAGATGAGGGGAACTGACTGGAGATGAGGGGAGCTGACTGGAGATGAGAGGAACTGAGGGGAGATGAGGGGAACTGACTGGAGGAGAGGGGAACTGACTGGAGATGAGGGGAACTGAGGGGAGATGAGGGGAACTGACTGGAGATGAGGGGAAGAGGGAAGCTGACTGGAGATGAGGGGAGCTGAGGGGAGATGAGGGGAGCTGACTGGAGATGAGGGAGCTGAGGGAGATGAGAGGAACTGACTGGACGAGAGGGGAACTGACTGGAGGAGAGGGAAGCTGACTGGAGATGAGGGAGCTGACTGAGAGGGAGCTGAGGGGAGATGAGGGGAGCTGAGACTGGAGATGAGGGGAGCTGACTGGAGATGAGGGGAGCTGAGGAGATGAGGGGAACTGACTGATGAGGGGAATGACTGGAGGAGGGGCTGACTGGAGATGAGGGGAGCTGACTGGAGATGAGGGAGCTGACTGGAGATGAGGGGAACTGACTGGAGATGAGGGAGCTGACTGGAGATGAGGGGAACTGACTGGAGATGAGGGGAACTGACTGGAGATGAGGGAACTGACTGGAGATGAGGGGAGCTGACTGGAGATGAGGGGAGCTGACTGGAGATGAGGGGAACTGACTGGAGATGAGGGAGCTGACTGGAGATGAGGGGAACTGACTGGAGATGAGGGGAACTGACTGGAGATGAGGGGAACTGACTGGAGATGAGGGAACTGACTGGAGATGAGGGAACTGACTAGAGATGAGGGGGACTGAGGGGAGATGAGGGGAACTGACTGGAGATGAGGGGAGCTGAGGGAGGAGGGGAGAACTGACTGGAGATGGAACTGACTGGAGATGAGAGGGGAACTGACTGGAGGAGGAGCTGAGGGAAGCTGACTGGAGATGAGGGGAGCTGAGGGGAGATGAGGGGAACTGACTGGACATGAGGGGAGCTGACTGGAGATGAGGGGAGCTGAGGGGAGATGAGAGGAACTGACTGGACGAGAGGGGAACTGACTGGAGGAGAGGGAAGCTGACTGGAGATGAGGGAGCTGAGGGGAGAGATGGGGAGCTGACTGGAGATGAGGGGAGCTGAGGGGAGATGAGGGAACTGACTGGAGATGAGGGGAGACTGGAGGAGAGGGAGCTGACTGAGCTGACTGGAGATGAGGGGAGCTGAGGGGAGATGAGGGGAGCTGAGGGGAGATGAGGGAGCTGGGGGAGATGAGGGGAGCTGAGGGGAGATGAGGGGAGCTGACTGGAGATGAGGGGACTGACTGGAGATGAGGGGAACTGACTGGAGATGAGGGAGCTGAGCTGACTGGAGCTGATTGGAGCTGACTGGAGCTGACTGGACATGAGGGGGAGCTGAGGGAGCTGATTGGAGATGAGGGGAACTGACTGGAGATGAGGGGAAGCTGACTGGAGATGAGGGGACTGACTGAGATGAGGAGCTGACTGGGGGAGATGAGGGAACTGACTAGAGATGAGGGGAACTGACTGGAGATGAGGGGAACTGACTGGAGATGATGAGGAGATGAACTGACTGGAGATGAGAGGAACTGACTGGAGATGAGGGGAACTGACTGGAGGAGGGGAAGCTGACTGGAGATGAGGGGAGCTGAGGGGAGATGAGGGGAACTGACTGGACATGAGGGGAGCTGACTGGAGATGAGGGGAGCTGAGGGGAGATGAGAGGAACTGACTGGACGATGAGGGGAACTGACTGGAGGAGAGGGAAGCTGACTGGAGATGAGGGGAGCTGAGGGGAGATGAGGGGAGCTGAGGGGAGATGAGGGGAGCTGAGGGGAGATGAGGGAGCTGACTGGAGATGAGGGGAGCTGACTGAGATGAGGACTGACTGGAGATGAGGGGAGCTGACTGAGATGAGAGCTGAGAGGAACTGACTGGACTGAGAGGGAGCTGACTGAGCTGGAGCTGAGGGAAGCTGACTGGAGATGAGGGGAGCTGAGGGAGATGGGGAACTGACTGAGATGAGGGGAGCTGACTGGAGATGAGGGGAGCTGAGGGGAGATGAGAGGAAGCTGACTGGAGATGAGGAGGGAAGCTGACTGAGATGAGGGAGCTGAGGGGAGATGAGGGAACTGACTGGAGATGAGGGGAGCTGACTGGAGATGAGGGAGCTGACTGAGGAGATGAGGGGAACTGACTGGAGGAGAGGGAACTGACTGGAGCTGAGAGGGGAGCTGACTGGAGATGAGGGGAGCTGACTGGAGCTGATGGAGGGGAGCTGACTGGGAGATGAGGGGAGCTGAGGGGAGATGAGAGGAACTGACTGGGAGGGGAACTGACTGGAGGAGAGGGAAGCTGACTGGAGATGAGGGAGCTGAGGGGAGATGAGGGGAGCTGAGGGAGATGAGGGAGCTGAGGGGAGATGAGGGAGCTGACTGGAGATGAGGGGAGCTGACTGGAGATGAGGGGAGCTGACTGGAGATGAGGGGAACTGACTGGAGATGAGGGAGCTGACTGGAGATGAGGGGAACTGACTGGAGATGAGGGGAGCTGACTGGAGATGAGGAGCTGAGGGACTGGAGATCAGGGGAACTGACTGAGATGAGGGAGCTGACTGGAGATGAGGGGAACTGACTGGAGATGAGGGGAACTGACTGGAGATGAGGGAACTGACTGGAGATTAGGGAGCTGGAGATGAGGGGGGGAGATGAGGGGAACTGACTGGAGATGAGGGGAACTGACTGGAGATGAGGGAAGCAGAGGGGAACTGACTGGAGATGAGGGAAGCTGACTGGAGATGAGGGGAACTGACTGGAGATGAGGGAACTGACTGGAGATGAGGGGAGCTGACTGGAGATGAGGGGAACTGACTGGAGATGAGGGGAGCTGACTGGAGATGAGGGAGCTGAGGGGAGATGAGAGGAACTGACTGGACGAGAGGGGAACTGACTGGAGGAGAGGGAAGCTGACTGGAGATGAGGGGAGCTGAGGGGAGATGAGGGAGCTGAGGGGAGATGAGGGGAGCTGAGGGGAGATGAGGGAGCTGACTGGAGATGAGGGGAGCTGACTGGAGATGAGGGGAACTGACTGGAGATGAGGGAGCTGACTGGAGAGAGGGGAACTGACTGGAGAGAGGGAACTGACTGGAGATGAGGGAACTGAGGGGAGATGAGGGGAGCTGGAGATGAGGGGAACTGACTGCATGAGGGGAGCTGACTGGAGATGAGGGAGCTGCTGGAGATGAGGGGAGATGAGAGGAACTGACTGGACGAGAGGGGACTGACTGGAGAGGGGAAGCTGACTGGAGCTGAGAGGGGAACTGACTGGAGGAGATGAGGGAGACTGGAGATGAGGGGAGCTGAGGGGAGATGAGAGGAACTGACTGGAGATGAGGGAACTGACTGGAGATGAGGGGAAGCTGACTGGAGATGACTGGAGGAGCTGAGGGAGATGAGGGAGCTGACTGGAGATGAGGGGAGCTGACTGGAGATGAGGGGAACTGACTGGAGATGAGGGGAACTGACTGGAGATGAGGGAAGCTGACTGGAGATGAGGGGAGCTGACTGGAGATGAGGGAGCTGAGGGGAGATGAGGGGAGCTGAGGGGAGATGAGGGGAGCTGACTGGAGATGAGGGAGCTGACTGGAGATGAGGGGAGCTGACTGGAGATGAGGGGAGCTGACTGGAGATGAGGGGAACTGACTGGAGATGAGGGGAACTGACTGGAGATGAGGGGAACTGACTGGAGATGAGGGAGCTGAGGGGAGATGAGGGACTGGACTGGAGATGAGGGGAACTGGAGATGAGGGGAGCTGACTGGAGATGAGGGGACTGACTGGAGATGAGGGGAACTGACTGGAGATGAGGGGAACTGACTGGAGATGAGGGAGCTGACTGGAGATGAGGGGAACTGACTGGAGATGAGGGGAACTGACTGGAGATGAGGGGAACTGACTGGAGATGAGGGGAGCTGACTGGAGATGAGGGGAACTGACTGGAGATGACTGGAGATGAGGGAGCTGACTGGAGATGAGGGAACTGACTGGAGAGAGGGGAACTGACTGGAGGAGAGGGAAGCTGACTGGAGATGAGGGGAGCTGAGGGGAGATGAGGGGAACTGACTGGACATGAGGGGAGCTGACTGGAGATGAGGGGAGCTGAGGGGAGATGAGGAACTGACTGGACGAGAGGGGAACTGACTGGAGGAGAGGGAAGCTGACTGGAGATGAGGGGAGCTGACTGGGGAGACGAGGGGAGCTGAGGAGATGAGGGAGCTGAGGGGAGATGAGGGAGCTGACTGGAGATGAGGGGACTGACTGGAGATGAGGGGAACTGACTGGACATGAGGGGAACTGACTGGAGATGAGAGGAACTGACTGGACGAGAGGGGAACTGACTGGAGGAGAGGGAAGCTGACTGGAGATGAGGGGAGCTGAGGGGAGATGAGGGGAACTGACTGGACATGAGATGGGAGCTGACTGGAGATGAGGGGAGCTGAGGGGGAGATGAGGGGAACTGACTGGACGAGAGGGGAACTGACTGGAGAGAGGGAAGCTGACTGGAGATGAGGGGAGCTGAGGGGACTGATGAGGGGAGCTGAGGAGATGAGGGGAGCTGACTGGAGATGAGGGAGCTGACTGGAGATGAGGAGCTGACTGGAGATGAGGGGAACTGACTGGACATGAGGGGAGCTGACTGGAACTGACTGGAGCTGACTGGAGCTGATTGGAGCTGACTGGAGCTGACTGGAACTGATTGGAGCTGACTGGAGCTGACTGGAGCTGACTGGAGCTGAGGGAAGCTGATTGGAGATGACTGGAGCTGACTGGAGATTAGGGGAGCTGGGGGAGATGAGGGGAACTGACTGGAGATGAGGGGAACTGACTGGAGATGAGGGAAGCAGAGGGGAACTGACTGGAGATGAGGGAAGCTGACTGGAGCTGAGGGGAACTGACGGGAGATGAGAGAAGCCTACTGGAGATGAGGGGAACTGACTGGAGATGAGGGGAACTGACTGGAGATGAGGGGAGCTGACTGGAGATGAGGGAACTGACTGGAGATGAGGGAACTGACTGGAGATGAGGGGACTGAGGGGAGATGAGAGGGAACTGACTGGAGATGAGGGGAGCTGACTGGAGATGAGGGGAACTGACTGACTGGAGATGAGGGGAACTGACTGGAGATGAGGGAGCTGACTGGAGATGAGGAACTGACTGGAGATGAGGGGAACTGACTGGAGAGAGGGGAACTGACTGGAGATGAGGGGACTGACTGGAGATGAGGGGAGCTGGGAGATGAGGGAACTGACTGACGATGAGGGGAACTGACTGAGGGAGCTGACTGGAGATGAGGGGAGCTGAGGGGAGATGAGGGGAACTGACTGGAGGGGATGAGGGAGCTGACTGGAGATGAGAGGGAGCTGACTGGAGATGAGGGAAGCTGATTGGAGATGAGGGGGATGATGAGGGAGCTGACTGGAGATGAGGGGAGCTGGGGGGAGATGAGGGAGCTGACTGGAGATGAGGGAGCTGACTGGAGATGAGGGGAGCTGACTGGAGATGAGGGGAACTGACTGGAGATGAGGAGCTGACTGGAGATGAGGGGAACTGACTGGAGATGAGGGGAACTGACTGGAGATGAGGGAACTGACTGGAGATGAGGGGAGCTGACTGGAGATGAGGGGACTGAGGGGAGATGAGGGAACTGACTGGAGATGAGGGGAACTGACTGGAGATGAGGGGAACTGACTGGAGATGAGGGAACTGACTGGAGATGAGGGAATGACTGGAGATGAACTGACTGGGATGAGATGACTGGGGAGGGAACTGACTGGAGATGAGGGGAACTGACTGGAGATGAGGGAGCTGACTGGAGATGAGGGGACTGACTGGAGATGAGGGGAGCTGACTGGAGATGAGGGGAACTGACTGGAGATGAGGGAAGCTGACTGGAGATGAGGGGAACTGACTGGAGATGAGGGGAACTGACTGGAGATGAGGGGAGCTGACTGGGAGATGAGGGGAGCTGACTGGAGATGAGGGGACTGCTGACTGATGAGGGAGCTGACTGAGATGAGGAAGCTGACTGGAGATGAGGGGAGCTGACTGGAGCTGACTGGAGATGAGGGGAACTGACTGGAGATGACTGGGGACTGGAGCTGGAGATGAGGGAACTGACTGAGATGAGGGGAGCTGACTGGAGATGAGGGGACTGGGGAGATGAGGGAACTGACTGGAGATGAGGGGAGACTGACTGACTGGAGATGAGAACTGACTGGAGATGAGGGGAGCTGACTGGAGATGAGGGAACTGACTGGAGATGAGGGGAGCTGACTGGAGATGAGGGCTGACTGGAAGATGAGGGAGCTGAGGGACTGAGGGGAGATGACTGGAGACTGGGGGAGATGAGGGGAACTGACTGGAGATGAGGGGAACTGACTGGAGATGAGGGAACTGACTGGAAGATGAGGGGAACTGACTGGAGAGGGGAACTGACTGGAGATGAGGGGAACTGACTGGAGATGAGGGGAACTGACTGGAGATGAGGGGAACTGACTGGAGATGAGGGGACTGACTGGAGATGACTGACTGGAGATGAGGGGAACTGACTGGAGATGAGGGGACTGACTGGAGATGAGGGGAACTGAGGGGAGATGAGGGGAGCTGACTGGAGATGAGGGAACTGACTGGAGATGAGGGGAACTGACTGGAGATGAGGGAGCTGACTGGAGATGAGAGGAACTGAGGGGAGATGAGGGGAACTGACTGGACGATGAGGGGAAACTGACTGGAGATGAGGGAACTGAGGGGAGATGAGGGAACTGACTGGACGAGAGGGGAACTGACTGGAGGAGAGGGAAGCTGACTGGAGATGAGGGGAGCTGAGGGAGATGAGGGGAGCTGAGGGGAGATGAGGGGAGCTGAGGGAGATGAGGGGAGCTGACTGGAGATGAGGGGAGCTGACTGGAGATGAGGGGAGCTGACTGGAGATGAGGGAGCTGACTGGAGGAGCTGACTGGAGATGAGGGAACTGACTGGAGATGGGAACTGACTGGAGATGAGGGGAACTGACTGGAGATGAGGGAACTGACTGGAGATGAGGGGAGCTGACTGGAGATGAGGGAGCTGACTGGAGATGAGGGAGCTGACTGGAGATGAGGGGGCTGACTGAGATGAGAGGAACTGACTGGAGATGAGGGAACTGACTGGAGATGAGGGGAACTGACTGGAGATGAGGGGACTGACTGGAGATGAGGGAACTGACTGGAGATGAGGGAACTGACTGGAGATGAGGGAACTGACTGGAGATGAGGGAACTGACTGGAGATGAGGGGAGCTGACTAGAGATGAGGGGAACTGACTGGAGATGAGGGGAACTGACTGGAGATGAGGAGCTGAGGGAGATGAGGGGAGCTGACTGGAGATGAGGGGAACTGACTGGACGATGAGGGGAACTGACTGGAGGAGACTGGGAAGCTGACTGGAGATGAGGGGAGCTGAGGAGATGAGGGGAACTGACTGGACATGAGGGGAGCTGACTGGAGATGAGGGAGCTGAGGGGAGATGAGGGGAACTGACTGGACGAGAGGGAACTGACTGGAGGAGGAGAGGGAAGCTGACTGGAGATGAGGGGAGCTGAGGGGAGATGAGATGGGAGCTGAGGGGAGATGAGGGGAGCTGAGGGGAGATGAGGGGAGCTGAGGGGAGATGAGGGAGCTGACTGGAGATGAGGGGAGCTGACTGGAGATGAGGGGAACTGACTGGACATGAGGGAGCTGACTGGAGATGAGAGGAACTGACTGGACGATGAGGGGAACTGACTGGAGGGCTGAGGATGGCTGACTGGAGATGAGGGAGCTGACTGAGGGGAAGCTGATGAGGGAGGGGAGCTGACTGGACATGAGGGGGAACTGACTGGAGATGAGGGGAGCTGAGGGGAGATGAGGGAACTGACTGGACGAGAGGGGAACTGACTGGAGGAGAGGGAAGCTGACTGGAGATGAGGGGAGCTGAGGACTGAGGGGAGATGAGGGGAGCTGACTGGAGGGGAGCTGACTGGAGATGAGGGGAGCTGACTGGAGATGAGGGGAGCTGAGGGGAGATGAGGGAGATGAGGGAGCTGAGGGGAGATGAGAGGAACTGACTGGATGAGGGGAGCTGAAGGGTCCAAGGCTGTCCGTTCACTGGGTTCAGGGTTCAAACAGTGCCAAGAAGATATACGTTAATCAATGCAGCAATTACATTCTCTGTAAAAGTCTGGGATGTTAGTTTAGAGATGGAAAGGTAAATGTCTTGAGCCGTTAATCCCATCAGTGAGCTGTGGAGAGAGTGTACTCAGTGGGTGTACTCAGTGTGGACGTGTATGGGTACTTAGCATGAGGTGAGTGTACTCAGATGTGTGTACTGGAGTGTGGACGTGTATGTGTACTTAGCATAGAGGTGTTGACGCAGTAGATTGGCCTGAATTATTCAATGGAGACTGTTTTGGAACGCTAATTTGTGGAAGACATTTTCCACAGAGGGGAGAAGGAGACGGAACCATGACTTCAGAATCTGGAGTGGAGAAAGACAGAACCACGACTTCAGAATCTGGAGTGGAGAAAGACAGAACCACGACTTCATTCTCTGGAGTGAGAAAGACAGAACCACGACTTCAGAATCTGGAGATGGAAAGACAGAACCACTAAAGACAGAACCACTATGTGAGGATCTGGAGTGGAGAAAGACGGAACCACGACTTCAGAATCTGGAGTGGAGAAAGACAGAACTGGAGATGAGGGGAACTGACTGGAGTGAGGGGAGAAAGACAGAACCACTATGTCAGAATCTGGAGTGGAAAGACAGAACCACTAAAGACAGAACCACTAAAGACAGAACCACTATTGAGGATCTGTTTTGGAGAAAGACAGAAGACGACTTCAGAATCTGGAGTGGAGAAAGACGGAACCACGACTTCAGAATCTGGAGTGGAGAGAGACAGAACCACTAAAGACAGAACCACTCAAAAGACAGAACCACGACTTCAGAATCTGGAGTGGAAAGACAGAACCACTAAAGACAGAACCACGACTTCAGAATCTGGAGTGGAGAAAGACAGAACCACTAAAGACAGAACAACGACGTCAGAATCTGGAGTGGAGAAAGACAGAACCACTATGTCAGAATCTGGAGTGAGAAAGACAGAACCACTAAAGACAGAACCACTACGTCAAAATCTGGAGTGAAGAAAGACAGAACCACTAAAGACAGAACCAAGGATCAAAACTGAAGAAAGACAGAACCACTAAAGACAGAAACAAAGTACCACTACGTCAAAATCTGGAGTGACAGAAAGACAGAAACTAAAGACAGAACCACTATGAGGATCTGGAGTGGAGAAAGACAGAACCGACTTCAGAATCTGGAGTGGAGAAAGACGGAACCACGACTTCAGAATCTGGAGTGGAGAACCACTAAAGACAGAACCACTAAAGACAGAACCACTAAAGACAGAACCAACTTCAGAATCTGGAGTGGAGAAAGACAGAACCACTAAAGACAGAACCACGACTTCAGAATCTGGAGTGAAAGACAGAACCACTAAAGACAGAACAACGACGTCAGAATCTGGAGTGGAAAGACAGAACCACTATGTCAGAATCTGGAGTGGAGAAAGACAGAACCACTAAAGACAGAACCACTCGTCAAAATCTGGAGTGAAGAAAGACAGAACCACTAAAGACAGTACCACTACGTCAAAATCTGGAGTGAAGAAAGACAGAACCACTAAAGACAGTACCACTACGTCAAAATCTGGAGTGGAGAAAGACAGAACCACTAAAGACAGAACCACTAAAGACAGAACCACTATGTGAGGATCTGGAGTGGAGAAAGACAGAACCACGACTTCAGAATCTGGAGTGGAGAAAGACGGAACCACGACTTCAGAATCTGGAGTGGAGAGAGACAGAACCACTAAAGACAGAACCACGACTTCAGAATCTGGAGTGGAGAAAGACAGAACCACTAAAGACAGAACCACGACTTCAGAATCTGGAGTGGAGAAAGACAGAACCACTAAAGACAGAACAACGACGTCAGAATCTGGAGTGGAGAAAGACAGAACCACTATGTCAGAATCTGGAGTGGAGAAAGACAGAACCACTAAAGACAGAACCACTACGTCAAAATCTGGAGTGAAGAAAGACAGAACCACTAAAGACAGTAGCACTACGTCAAAATCTGGAGTGAAGAAAGACAGAACCACTAAAGACAGTACCACTACGTCAAAATCTGGAGTGGAGAAAGACAGAACCACTAAAGACAGTACCACTACGTCAAAATCTGGAGTGAAGAAAGACAGAACCACGATGTCAGAATCTGGAGTGGAGAAAGACAGAACCACTAAAGACAGAACCACTAAAGACAGAACCACTATGTCAGAATCTGGAGTGGAGAAAGACAGAACCACTAAAGACAGAACCAGTATGTCAGAATCTGGAGTGGAGAAAGACAGAACCACGAAGGACAGAACCAGTATGTCAGAATCTGGAGTGGAGAAAGACAGAACCACTAAAGACAGAACCACTATGTCAGAATCTGGAGTGGAGAAAGACAGAACCACTATGTCAGAATCTGGAGTGGAGAAAGACAGAACCACTATGTCGGAATCTTGAGTGGAGAAAGACAGAACCACTATGTCAGAATCTGGAGTGGAGAAAGACAGAACCACTAAAGACAGAACCAGTATGTCAGAATCTGGAGTGAAGAAAGACAGAACCACTAAAGACAGAACCACTATGTCAGAATCTGGAGTGAAGAAAGACAGAACCACTAAAGACAGAACCACTAAAGACAGAACCAGTATGTCAGAATCTGGAGTGAAGAAAGACAGAACCACTAAAGACAGAACCACTAAAGACAGAACCACTATGTCAGAATCTGGAGTGGAGAAAGACAGAACCACTATGTGATAATCTGGAGTGAAGAAAGACAGAACCAGTATGTCAGAATCTAGAGTGGAGAAAGACAAGGTCCAGAAAATGATGAAGGAAAGTAAACCAGATCATGTAGGTGTGGAGGAGGAGGAGAAGAGGAGGAGGATGAGGAGAGGAGAAGAGGAGGAGGAGGAGAAGAGGGAGGAGATGAGGAGGAGGAGAGGAGGAGAAGAGGAGGAGATGAGAGGAGGAGGAGGAGAGGAGAAGAAGAGGAGGAGGCGGAGGAGAAAAGGAGATGAGATGAGGAGGAGGAAAAGAGGAGGAGGAGAAGAGGAGGTGAGGAGATGAGGAGGAGGAGGAGAGGAGGAGGAGGAGAGGAGATGAGGAGGAGGAGAGGAGATGAGGAGGAAGGGAGATGAGGAGGAGGAAAGGAGATGAGGAGGAAGGGAGATGAGGAGGAGGAGAGGAAATGAGGAGGAGGAGATGAGGGAGGAGGAGATGAGGAGGAGGGGAGGAGATGAGGAGGAGAGGAGATGAGGAAGAGGAGGAGGGAGGAGATGAGGAGGAGAGGAGATGAGGAAGAGGAGGAGGGGAGGAGATGAGGAGAGGAGAAGAGGATTCAGTCTGTTTATCAAATCACTTACTGTGTGGATGTCCCTCGCCCAGGAGTCATTTGCTGTCTTTTCGTTTAAGGGAATGAATCTCTAACCAGGTTTATGGAGGAACATTTGAATCCATTTTAGAATAAGACAATGGGTCTGAATACTCTCCGAATGTACTGTATGTATCTGCTGGGGCAGTATGTAAATTGGAACGGTTATAGGGTGTCTGGGATGGTGGAGATGATGTGACCAGCCTTTTAAAGCACTTGATGATTACAGATGTCGGTGCTACAGGGTGGTTGTCATAGTGACATGAAGGCTTAGAGTTCTTAGGAACAGGGGTGATGGTAGTCATAGTGACATGAAGGCTTAGAGTTCTTAGGAACAGGGGTGATGGTAGTCATAGTGACATGAAGGCTTAGAGTTCTTAGGAACAGGGGTGTTGGTAGTCATAGTGACATGAAGTCTTAGAGTTCTTAGGAACAGGGGTGGTGGTAGTCATAGTGACATGAAGGCTTAGAGTTCTTAGGAACAGGGGTGATGGTAGTCATAGTGACATGAAGGCTTAGAGTTCTTAGGAACAGGGGTGATTGTAGACATTAAAACATGTGGGGATTTAAAGACTGGGACAAGGAGAGGTTGAATGTTATTAATGTGAATATTTTTATTTATTTTACCTTTATTTAACCAGGCAAGTCAGTTAAGAACAAATTCTTATTTTCAATGACGGCCTAGGAACAGTGGGTTAACTGCCTGTTCAGGGGCAGAACGACAGATTTGTACCTTGTCAGCTCGGGGGTTTGAACTTGCAACCTTCCGGTTACTAGTCCAACGCTCTAACCACTAGGCTACGCTGCCGCCCCATATGACTGCCAGCTGTTCTGTGCTCTGAGAACGTGCCCTGTGTCATGACGTTGGCCTAGGGTGTAGGTTTATGACAGTCATAAATACCTCTTCCCCCCTTTTTCCTCTCTCTACCCTACTGATGTTACATTTGCAAACCCCTTTGGTTAACATAGAGATTCAGGGAACATCAGAAGGTGGGGGGAAATGAACTATATTCTGGTAATCCGACCAGTTGAACATATGCAGTGGTACTTAATGAATATGATGTCAGTTCGGTTGTCATCTGAGACATTCTCATCAATGATAAGATGACATAAACTCTACAGTGGAAAGTCTACACATCAGAGTTATCGGATTCACATGGAATTGTTGTTCAATTTAAATGTTTGAATATGAAATTATTGGTGAAGAAATTAAATGTGATTTTAGCTTCTAAAATGTGAGATTTGGGTTTTCATAAGGTTAGGGCTCTGCTCAATCAGTGGCCCGCCCCTGTGAAGGGACATGGGCTATAAAACTTTTCAAACACGCCCTCCTCTCCCTTCCTATATAAGCCCTTGACGACAATATAACCTTCTGTTCCGAGGACGACGGTCCGATGTCAGAATGGTTCAGTTAACCTGTTGCGACGAGCAATCCCGTATCCGGGAGCGTAATTATAGCCTCAAGCTCATTACCATAACGCAACGTTAACTATTCATGAAAATCGCAAATGAAATGAAATAAATATATTGGCTCACAAGCTTAGCCTTTTGTTAACAACACTGTCATCTCAGATTTTCAAAAAATGCTTTTCAACCATAGGTACACAAGCATTTGTGTAAGAGTATTGATAGCTAGCATAGCATTAAGCCTAGCATTCAGCAGGCAACATTTTCACAAAAACAAGAAAAGCATTCAAATAAAATCATTTACCTTTGAAGAACTTCGGATGTTTTCAATGAGGAGACTCTCAGTTAGATAGCAAATGTTCAGTTTTTCCAAAAATATTATTTGTGTAGGAGAAATCGCTCCGTTTTGTTCATCACGTTTGGCTAAGAAAAAAATCTGAAAATTCAGTCATTACAACGCAAACTTTTTTCCAAATTAACTCCATAATATCGACAGAAACATGGCAAACGTTGTTTAGAATCAATCCTCAAGGTGTTTTTCACATATGTATTCGATGATAAATCAACTCGTTGCAGTTTGGTTTCTCCTCTGTTCAAAATGGAAAAATGCACGCACCTGGAGATTTCGCAATAGTTTCGACGGAGGACACCGAGCAGACACCTGGTAAATGTAGTCTCTTATGGTCAATTTTCCAATGATATGCCTACAAATACGTCACAATGCTGCAAACACCTTGGGGAAACGACAGAGAGTGCAGGCTCATTCCTTGCACATTCACAGCCATATAAGGAGACATTGGAACACAGCGCCTCCAAAATCTGGCTCACTTCCTGTATGAAATTTAATCTTGGTTTCGCCTGTAGCATTAGTTCTGTGGCACTCACAGACAATATATTTGCAGTTTTGGAAACGTCAGAGTGTTTTCTTTCCAAAGCTGTCAATTATATGCATAGTCGAGCATCTTTCCATGACAAAATATCTTGTTTAAAACGGGAACGTTTTTCATCCAAAAATGAAATAACTGAAATAAAATGAAATAAGGTTCAAGAGATTAATAACAACAGAAAGAAGCCAACATCAGCGTGAGCTTCGGTTGAGAATGGTATGAACTTTGAACTCTTATTCACTACAGAAGTGATACCTCCTAGCCATTGAGTTAGCAACAGCAGATGAAACGAGGGTCAGGTAGGAACATACAGAGTATCCCGTCTATCACCCAAAGACGTTACTAAAACGTTTCCATTTGACAACCAGAGACATTCTTCAAAGGACTCGGTTGGGCAACACGGCCTTCCATCTACCACCAACCTACCGAAGCGCAGCTCAGAGTAAATATTTATTGCATTTTCCTTTTCCAAATGGGCGGTAATTTAGAATGCATAAGATACTGTATTTACGATAGCACAGCTTCACCCTTTGTTTCTCAGTCTTCCCGCTCTTTCACTCAAACCCAGCCCCTTTTCTTTTGTGTAACAAGCCGTCATATCTGTTCCGCCCGCTAATGACGTTTTCCTTTATGACGTCATTTGTAATCAAGTTATGATTTAATTATGTGTATGTGTAATTCTGTGTGATTAGTTAGGTATTTAGTAAACAATTTTGTGTTGCGGATTCAAATTGATAGCCAGGGTTCTTGCAGATAACTAAGAATTTACAACTTTCAGATGAGACTGAATTAAGATGACGATTAAAATTGACTACTATTGATGTAAAATATTACCAGGTCTTTAAGAGTTTATTCGGAAGATAACAGCTCTATAAATATTATTTTGTGGTGCCCCGACTCTCTAGTTAATTACATTTACATGATTAGCTCAATCAGGTAATATTAATTACGGATAAATCATTTTATAGAATAGCATGTTACTAAATCCGGCATAGCCAAAGACACGACAGAAGCCTGAACAATATATTTGACCTACCAGCTAATATATCACATTTAAATTCCAGCAGAAAACCCAAGACAACTTACAACAATGAGAAATGGTTTGATGAAGAATGTAAAAACCTTGTAAAGAAACGGAAAGACCTGTCCAACCAAAAACATAGAGACCCAGTCTTCACTATGGTGAATCAGTAAAACAATACAGAAATACATGACGGAAAAAGGAAGGATCATCACAACAGAAAAGTGCTCAATGTAATTGAAGGATCCATAGAATCAAATTATTTCTGGGGAAAATTGGAAAAAAAAAAAAAAAAAACATGAATGGCTATTAAAAATGGAGATGTATGGATAAACCTCTTCTCCATTATTTTTGGCCAAATAACAAAGAACAAATACCAAAAAACAATTACATCTTCCATAATATTTGGAACCAAGGACAGATCCAATCCACAAAAAGACAAAATTGACCCCAAAAAATGACTGTGGAATCTGCATCAACAGCATCAATCTCTGATAAATCCTCAGCTGTATCATCAATAGCCAACATTTCCTCAGTGAAAACTGAAGCAAATGTCAAATTAGCTTCTAAACAAATGACCTATTTACCACATTAATAAAAATAAAAGATGTACGACAGACCACGTATACACCATGCACACCCTTATTGACAAACAAACTAAATAAAAGCAAAGTCTTCTCAAACTTGGTTGATTTAAGAAAAAGACTCAATTTGGCAAGACTATACAAACTGTGTTGGGGGAAAGTATATGACATAAAATCCATGTACACAAACAGGAACAGTGTACAGTTAAAATGGACAATAAACACATTTCTTCCCACAGGGCCGTGGGGTGAGACAGGGATGCAGCTTGGAGGAGAGAGAGAGGGGGAGAGGGGGAGAGAGGGGAGACAGAGGGGGAGAGAGAGTGAGAGAGAGAGATAGAGAGAGAGAGAGGGGGATAGAGAGAGAGAGAGAGAGAGAGGGAGAGAGAGAGGGAGAGAGAGAGAGAGAGAGAGGGAGATAGAGAGAGGGATAGAGAGGAGAGAGAGAGAGAGAGGGGAGAGAGAGAGAGGGAGGGGGGGAGAGAGAGAGAGAGAGAGAGGGGGGGGACAGAGGGGAGAGAGTGAGAGAGAGAGAGAGAGAGTGAGAGGGGGATAGAGAGAGAGATAGAGGGAGAGAGTGGGAGAGAGAGAGAGAGAGAGAGAGAGAGAGCAAGAGAGAGAGAGAGAGGAGAGAGAGAGAGAGAGAGAGAGAGAGAGAGAGTGGGAGAGAGAGTGGGAGAGAGAGAGAGAGAGAGAGAGAGAGAGAGATAGAGAGACGACGTCTCTCATTCTTTCCTATGTCTGTATAACATGATGGTAAAATGCCAGAATTGCCAACCCTCTTGTCTTCCTGCATGGTGTCATCCAGACAGATCTGTTGTTGTCACACTGCCTGTTGTCAGTCTTCATCTAACATGGTAATCCTTTAATCCACACACAGACAGCAGGACTACCACCCTGACGTCTTCAGTTACTATCCCTCCTCCTCCCTCCCTCCCTCCCTCCCTCCTCCCTCCCTCCCTCCCTCCCTCCCTCCCTCCCTCCCTCCCTCCCTCCCTCTCTCCAGGTCCAACAGGCTATAAATAGTCTTAATAACACCAGGGTTTCTCTGGTTTTTAGGGTTACGTTCCTCTACGTTGTTACTCTCCCTGTTGGGCTGGATGGGCTGGATGGGCTGGATGGGATGGATGGGCTGGATGGACTGGATGGGATGGATGGGATGGATGGGCTGGATGGGCTGGATGGGCTGGATGGGCTGGATGGACTGGATGGACTGGATGGACTGGATGGGCTGGATGGGATGGATGGACTGGATGGGATGGATGGACTGGATGGGCTGGATGGGCTGGATGGACTGGATGGGATGGATGGACTGGATGGACTGGATGGGATGGATGGGATGGATGGGATGGATGGACTGGATGGACTGGATGGACTGATGGACTGGATGGGATGGATGGGCTGGATGGACTGGATGGACTGGATGGGATGGATGGGATGGATGGGCTGGATGGGCTGGATGGGCTGGATGGACTGGACTGGATGGACTGGATGGGATGGATGGGATGGATGGGCTGGATGGGATGGATGGACTGGATGGACTGGATGGGATGGATGGACTGGATGGGCTGGATGGGATGGACTGGATGGGCTGGATGGACTGGATGGGCTGGATGGGCTGGATGGGATGGATGGGATGGATGGGATGGATGGCTGGATGGACTGGATAGGATGGATAGGATGGATGGGCTGCAGCTCTCCCTGTTGGGCTGGATGGGCTGACAGGACACACATACACACACACACACACACACTCCCTTTATGGTGGGTGTTGAGATGTCTGACTTTGTGAGGGTGGATGTCTGATGGGAACATTGGAGTGATCCCTCCCGGCCCATGGCAGATGGCACCAGGCGATGGGCGAGCCCTGAAGCTCTTAATGACCCGATTATATTAGTAACCCCAAATAATGACTGTGATTATGTAAAAATGTTACATTTAAGAATTTTATTCAGGTTGAATTACTGGGCTCAGGCCTGATGAAGCTCGGCACCCAGATCCTCCCGGATGGGAACACAGGGTCCCTGAGAGGGTAGACATGTGAGACTCATCATACAGGGATTAGAATACAACTGGTGCTGAATACTAGTCTGTTACCCAGCAGAGGTTAGGGGGTTTAGCACCATGTGGAATATCAACACTACAGTAGAGGTTAGGGGTTTTAGCACCATGTGGAATATCAACACTACAGTAGAGGTTAGGGGTTTAGCACCATGTGGAATATCACCACTACAGTAGAGCACCAGCGGGGTTTAGCCCGGGGTGGAATATCAACATTACAGTAGAGGTTAGGGGGGTTTAGCACCATGTGGAATATCAACACTACTGTAGAGGTTAGGGGGGTTTAGCACCATGTGGAATATCACCACTACAGTAGAGGTTAGGGGGGTTTACCACCATGTGGAATATCACCACTACAGTAGAGGTTAGGGGGGTTTAGCACCATGTGGAATGTCAACACTACAGTAGAGGTTAGGGGGGTTTAGCACGGGGTGGAATATCAACACTACAGTAGAGGTTAGGGGGGTTTAGCACCATGTGGAATATCAACACTACAGTAGAGGTTAGGGGGGTTTAGCACCATGTGGAATATCAACACTACAGTAGAGGTTAGGGGGGTTTAGCACCATGTGGAATATCACCACTACAGTAGAGGTTAGGGGGTTTAGCACGGGGTGGAATATCAACACTACAGTAGAGGTTAGGGGGGTTTAGCACCATGTGGAATATCACCACTACAGTAGAGGTTAGGGGGGTTTAGCACCATGTGGAATATCAACACTACAGTAGAGGTTAGGGGGGTTTAGCACCATGTGGAATATCACCACTACAGTAGAGGTTAGGGGGGTTTAGCACCATGTGGAATATCAACACTACAGTAGAGGTTAGGGGGGTTTAGCACCATGTGGAATATCAACATTACATTAGAGGTTAGGGGGGTTTAGCACCATGTGGAATATCAACACTACAGTAGAGGTTAGGGGGGTTTAGCATCATGTGGAATATCAACACTACAGTAGAGGTTAGGGGGGTTTAGCACCATGTGGAATATCAACACTACAGTAGAGGTTAGGGGGGTTTAGCACCATGTGGAATATCAACATTACATTAGAGGTTAGGGGGGTTTAGCACCATGTGGAATATCAACACTACAGTAGAGGTTAGGGGCTACATTATACCCCTGGTACCCCTCTCTGAATGGAGCCTACTGTTCCTCTTGAGAGAGAGAGACAGTTTGACTTTTAGAAACCTTTATTGAGCTCAAACAAACAAGAACATGGTTAAACATCAATTAAACACACAACACCACAACCTCCTCCACAGGAAGTAAACACAACACCACATCCTCCTCCACAGGAAGTAAACACAACACCACATCCTCCTCCACAGGAAGTAAACACAACACCCTCTCCTCCACAGGAACTAAACACAACACCACATCCTCCTCCACAGGAAGTAAACACAACACCACATCCTCCTCCACAGGAAGTAAACACAACACCACGTCCTCCTCCACAGGAAGTAAACACAACACCACATCCTCCTCCACAGGAAGTAAACACAACACCACATCCTCCTCCACAGGAAGTAAACACAACACCACATCCTCCTCCACAGGAAGTAAACACAACACCACATCCTCCTCCACAGGAACTAAACACAACACCACATCCTCCTCCCCAGGAAGTAAACACAACACCACATCCTCCTCCCCAGGAAGTAAACACAACACCACGTCCTCCTCCACAGGAAGTAAACACAACACCACATCCTCCTCCACAGGAAGTAAACACAACACCACATCCTCCTCCACAGGAACTAAACACAACACCACATCCTCCTCCACAGGAAGTAAACACAACACCACATCCTCCTCCACAGTAACTAAACACAACACCACATCCTCCTCCACAGGAAGTAAACACAACACCACATCCTCCTCCACAGGAAGTAAACACAACACCACATCCTCCTCCCCAGGAAGTAAACACAACACCACATCCTCCTCCACAGGAAGTAAACACAACACCACATCCTCCTCCACAGGAAGTAAACACAACACCACATACTCCTCCACAGGAAGTAAACACAACACCACATCCTCCTCCCCCCTGGTAACCGTGGAGCAGACCCTATCTGATGCTGACCTGGTAACCGTGGAGCGGACCCTATCTGATGCTGACCTGGTAACCGTGGAGCAGACCCTATCTGATGCTGACCTGGTAACCGTGGAGCGGACCCTATCTGATGCTGACCTGGTAACCGTGGAGCAGACCCTATCTGATGCTGACCTGGTAACCGTGGAGTGGACCCTATCTGAATCCTGACCTGGTAACCGTGGAGCGGACCCTATCTGATGCTGACCTGGTAACCATGGAGCAGACCCTATCTGAATCCCCCCTGGTAACCGTGGAGCAGACCCTATCTGATGCTGACCTGGTAACCGTGGAGCGGACCCTATCTGATGCTGACCTGGTAACCGTGGAGCAGACCCTATCTGAATTCTCCCTGGTAACCGTGGAGCGGACCCTATCTGATGCTGACCTGGTAACCGTGGAGCAGACCCTATTTGAATTCTCCCTGGTAACCGTGGAGCGGACCCTATCTGATGCTGACCTGGTAACTGTGGAGCGGACCCTATCTGATGCTGATCTGCCCACAGAAATGCACTTTTTTCCCAATGAACTCTAGCTGAGGAGGCCCCTCATACACCTTTAGAGCTTTTGAGAACCGTAACATCCCCAACCCCTGTAATAAAAACTGTCACGCCATCTGCATACACAGACAGCGCTATCAGCAGACCCTTCATAACCCCCAGGCACAGAGAAACCTCTCCCTTCCCACATTCATATTGGGAGAGAGACAGAGAGAGAGGGACAGAGAGACAGAGAGAGGAGGGAAAGAGAGAGGGACAGAGAGAGGAGAGAGGACAGAGAGAGAGAGAGAAAGAGAGAGAGAGAGGGAGGGACAGAGAGAGAGAGAAAGAGAGAGAGAGAGGGAGGGACAGAGAGAGAGAGAGAGAGAGAGAGAGAGAGAGAGAGAGAGAGAGAGAGAGAGAGAGAGAGGGGGGGAAAGAGAGAGAGAGGAGGGAAAGAGACAGAGACAGAGATAGAGAGAGAGATAGAGAAGAAGAGAGAAAGAGAGAGAGATAGAGAAGAAGAGAGAAAGAGAGAGAGACGGAAAGAGACAGAGAATGCAATTGACCAAAATCAGTTCTTGGACATATGGAATTAATTTAAGCACGACAAAGCCACAAGAATTAGCCATACAAGATGAAGGAATTTGGAAAACTTATTTTGATTATCTATAAAAAAAACATCCCACAAAAACACTTACAACAGAACCGATTAGAAAAAACAAGAACAACTGAACATACTTGAATCAGTCATTATAAACAACCAAAATCCATTAGATTATCCAACAAGAACTAAATGAAAAGCACCAAATTATAAAACCAAAGAAGGCTTGTGGTCTAGATAATATCAGAAATAAAATGATGAGGGAGGGAAGGAAGATAATCAAGGTGATGGAGTCCAGGTGAGTGACAGATAGAGGGAAGATAATCAAGGGGATGGAGTCCAGGTGAGTGACAGATACAGGGAAGATAATCAAGGTGATGGAGTCCAGGTGAGTGACCGATACAGGGAAGATAATCAAGGTGATGGAGTCCAGGTGAGTGACAGATACAGGGAAGATAATCAAGGTGATGGAGTCCAGGTGAGTGACAGATAGAGGGAAGATAATCAAGGTGATGGAGTCCAGGTGAGTGACCGATACAGGGAAGATAATCAAGGTGATGGAGTCCAGGTGAGTGACAGATACAGGGAAGATAATCAAGGTGATGACAGGAAGTCCAGGTGAGTGACCGATACAGGAAGATAATCAAGGTGATGGAGTCCCAGGTGAGTGACAGATACAGGGAAGATAATCAAGGTGATGGAGTCCAGGTGAGTGACCGATACAGGAAGATAATCAAGGTGATGGAGTCCAGGTGAGTGACAGATACAGGGAAGATAATCAAGGTGATGGAGTCCAGGTGGTGACCGATACAGGAAGATAATCAAGGTGATAGGTCAGGTGAGTGACAGATACAGGAAGATAATCAAGGTGATGGAGTCAGGTGAGTGACAGATACAGGGAAGATAATCAAGGTGATGGAGTCAGGTGAGTGACCGATACAGGGAAGAGGTGATGGAGTCCAGGTGAGTGACAGATACAGGAAGATAATCAAGGTGATGGAGTCCAGGTGAGTGACAGATACAGGGAAGATAATCAAGGTGATGGAGTCAGGTGAGTGACCGATGACAGGGAAGATAATCAAGGTGATGGAGTCCAGGTGAGTGACAGATACAGAGAAGATAATCAAGGTGATGGAGTCCAGGTGAGTGACAGAGGGAAGATAATCAAGGTGATGGAGTCCAGGTGAGTGACAGATACAGGAAGATAATCAAGGTGATGGAGTCCAGGTGAGTGAGATACAGGGAAGATAATCAAGGTGATGGAGTCCAGGTGAGTGACAGATAGAGGGAAGATAATCAAGGTGATGGAGTCCAGGTGAGTGACAGATGGACAGAGGAAGATAATCAAGGTGATGGAGTCCAGGTGAGTGACAGATACAGGGAAGATAATCAAGGTGATGGAGTCCAGGTGAGTGACAGATACAGGAAGATAATCAAGGTGATGGAGTCCAGGTGAGTGACAGATACAGGGAAGATAATCAAGGTGATGGAGTCCAGGTGAGTGACAGATACAGGGAAGATAATCAAGGTGATGGAGTCCAGGTGAGTGACAGATACAGGAAGATAATCAAGGTGATGGAGTCAGGTGAGTGACAGATACAGGGAAGATAATCAAGGTGATGGAGTCAGGTGAGTGACAGATACAGGGAAGATAATCAAGGTGATGGAGTCCAAGGTGATGGAGTCAGGTGATGACAGATAGGGAAGATAATCAAGGTGATGGAGTCCAGGTGAGTGACAGGGGAAGATAATTGATGGGGAGTAGAGAAGATAAAGATATAAGGGAAGATAATCAAGGTGATGGAGTCCAGGTGAGTGACAGATACAGGGGAAGATAATCAGGTGATGGAGTCCAGGTGAGTGACAGATACAGGGAAGATAATCAAGGTGATGGAGTCCAGGTGAGTGACAGATATAGGGAAGATAATCAAGGATGACAGATAGGGAAGATAATCAAGGTGATGGAGTCAGGTGAGTGACAGATACAGGGAAGATAATCAAGGTGATGGAGTCAGGTGAGTGACAGATACAGGGAAGATAATCAAGGTGATGGAGTCCAGAGTGACAGAACAGGGAAGATAATCAAGGTGATGGAGTCCAGGTGAGTGACAGATACAGGGAAGATAATCAAGGTGATGGAGTCCAGGTGAGTGACAGATACAGGAAGATAATCAAGGTGATGGAGTCCAGGTGAGTGACAGATACAGGGAAGATAATCAAGGTGATGGAGTCCAGGTGAGTGACAGATACAGGGAAGATAATCAAGGTGATGGAGTCCAGGTGAGTGACAGATACAGGAAGATAATCAAGGTGATGGAGTCCAGGTGAGTGACAGATACAGGGAAGATAATCAAGGTGATGGAGTCCAGGTGAGTGACAGATACAGGGAAGATAATCAAGGTGATGGAGTCAGGTGAGTGACAGATACAGGGAAGATAATCAAGGTGATGGAGTCCAGGTGAGTGACAGATACAGGGAAGATAATCAAGGTGATGGAGTCCAGGTGAGTGACAGATACAGGGAAGATAATCAAGGTGATGGAGTCCAGGTGAGTGACAGATACAGGGAAGATAATCAAGGTGATGGAGTCCAGGTGAGTGACAGATACAGGGAAGATAATCAAGGTGATGGAGTCCAGGTGAGTGACAGATACAGGGAAGATAATCAAGGTGATGGAGTCCAGGTGAGTGACAGATACAGGGAAGATAATCAAGGTGATGGAGTCCAGGTGAGTGACAGATACAGGGAAGATAATCAAGGTGATGGAGTCCAGGTGAGTGACAGATACAGGGAAGATAATCAAGGTGATGGAGTCCAGGTGAGTGACAGATACAGGGAAGATAATCAAGGTGATGGAGTCCAGGTGAGTGACAGATACAGGAAGATAATCAAGGTGATGGAGTCAGGTGAGTGACAGATACAGGGAAGATAATCAAGGTGATGGAGTCCAGGTGAGTGACAGATACAGGGAAGATAATCAAGGTGATGGAGTCCAGGTGAGTGACAGATACAGGGAAGATAATCAAGGTGATGGAGTCCAGGTGGTGAGATACAGGGAAGACAGATACAGGTGAGTGACAGATACAGGGAAGATAATCAAGGTGATGGAGTCCAGGTGAGTGACAGATACAGGGAAGATAATCAAGGTGATGGAGTCCAGGTGAGTGACAGATACAGGGAAGATAATCAAGGTGATGGAGTCAGGTGAGTGACAGATAGAGGGAAGATAATCAAGGTGATGGAGTCAGGTGAGTGACAGATAGAGGGAAGATAATCAAGGTGATGGAGTCCAGGTGAGTGACAGATACAGGGAAGATAATCAAGGTGTCCAGGTGAGTGACAGACAGGGAAGATAATCCAGGTGAGTGACAGATACAGGGAAGATAATCAAGGTGATGGAGTCCAGGTGAGTGACAGATACAGGGAAGATAATCAAGGTGATGGAGTCAGGGAAGATAATCAAGGTGATGGAGTCCAGGTGAGTGACAGATACAGGGAAGATAATCAAGGTGATGGAGTCCAGGTGAGTGACAGATACAGGAAGATAATCAAGGTGATGGAGTCCAGGTGAGTGACAGATACAGGGAAGATAATCAAGGTGATGGAGTCCAGGTGGAGATACAGGGAAGATAATCAGGTGATGGACAGAGTGACAGATACAGGAAGATAATCAAGGTGATGGAGTCCAGGTGAGTGACAGATACAGGGAAGATAATCAAGGTGATGGAGTCCAGGTGAGTGACAGATAGAGGGAAGATAATCAAGGTGATGGAGTCCAGGTGAGTGACAGATACAGGGAAGATAATCAAGGTGATGGAGTCCAGGTGAGTGACAGATATAGGGAAGATAATCAAGGTGATGGAGTCCAGGTGAGTGACAGATACAGGGAAGATAATCAAGGTGATGGAGTCCAGGTGAGTGACAGAT
>NW_027040492.1:844143-896643 GCF_034236695.1 Oncorhynchus nerka
TAGTAGCAGTATAATAGTAGTATAGTAGTAGTAGCAGTATAGCAGTAGTAGTAGTAGTAGTAGTAGTAGTAGTATAGTAGTAGCAGTATAATAGTAGTATAGTAGTAGTAGCAGTAGTAGTAGTAGTAGTAGTAGTATTATAGTAGTATAGTAGTAGTAGTAGTAGTAGTAGTAGTAGTAGTAGTCGTATAGTAGTAGCAGTATAATAGTAGTATAGTAGTAGTAGCAGTATAGCAGTAGTAGTAGTATAGTAGTAGTATAATAGTAATATAGTGGTAGTAGTTGTAGTAGTAATAGTAGTAGTATTAGTAGTAGTATAATAGTAGTAGTATAGTAGAAGTAGTATAATAGTTACATAGTAGTAGTAGTAGTATAATTATCAAATTATGTCAATTAGCCTATCAGAAGCTTCTAAATCCATGACATCATCTTCTGGAATTTTCCAAGCTGTTTAAAGGCAGTCAATTTAGTGTATGTAAACTTCTGACCCACTGGAATTGTGATACAGTGAATTATAGGTGAAATAATCTGTCTTTAAACAATTGTTGGAAATGTGACTTGTGTCATGCGTAAAGTAGACCGACTTGCCAAAACGATAGTTTGTTAACAAGACATTTTTGGAGTGGTTGAAAAATGAGTTTTAATGACTCCAACCTAACTGTGTAAACTTCCATCTTCAACTGTATATTACAACATGACTTCGCCATTCTTCAGAATTCTGTAAAAACATTTTTTTGTAAATTGGTGTAACGTTAGATTGGTACTTTTGATGCAAATCCATCCATATGTCGTGTGGTAACGTTTATTATACCTTTAACCAACCACCAGGGGGAGCTCTTTCAAGACAACAATATTAGTCATTAACCACCAGGGGGAGCTCTTTCAAGACAACATTACAGTCATTAACCACCAGGGGGAGCTCTTTCAAGACAACAACATTACAGTCATTATCCACCAGGGGGAGCTCTTTCAAGACAACATCATTAGTCATTAACCACCAGGGGGAGCTCTTTCAAGACATCAACATTACAGTCATCAACCACCAGGGGGAGCTCTTTCAAGACAACAACATTAGTCATTATCCACCAGGGGAGCTCTTTCAAGACAACAACATTAGTCATTATCCACCAGGGGGAGCTCTTTCAAGACAACATCATTAGTCATTAACCACCAGGGGGAGCTCTTTCAAGACAACATCATTAGTCATTAACCACCAGGGGGAGCGCTTTCAAGACAACAACATTACAGTCGTTAACCACCAGGGGGAGCTCTTTCAAGACAACATCATTAGTCATTAACCACCAGGGGGAGCTCTTTCAAGACAACAACATTACAGTCATTAACCACCAGGGGGAGCTCTTTCAAGACATCAACATTACAGTCATCATCCACCAGGGGGAGCTCTTTCAAGACAACATCATTAGTCATGTAAAACCTCTTATAGAATGTGGGTGAATTTTTTCAACTTTTTGTTAAAAATCGCGCAAAATTTAAATGTCCTGCTACTCATGCCAGGAATATAGTATATGCATATGATTAGTATGTGTGGATAGAAAACACTCTGAAGGTTCTAAAACTGGTTAAATCATGTCTGTGACTATAACAGAACGTGTGTAGCAGGCAAAACCCCAAGGAAAACTGTTCACCAAAAAAAAAAAAAAAAATCCCTCCGCCAGTTCTCTGTTTTGTCTTATGGCAAGGGAAAATAGATAGCGCCCAGTTGACAGTTCCTACAGCTTCCACACGATGTCGCCAGTCTTGGGAATTGGGTTGAAGTTAATCCTTGGTGAAATGAAGAACAGGCACTTCCTGTCATCGGGTACACCGGAGGAAGTTATGAAAGAGAGAATATGGACCATGATTTCAAGACTTGCTGCTATTGAATACAGATCGCCCCGTGATCAATTTGATCGATTATTAACGTTTACTAATACCTAAAGTTGAATTACAAAAGTAGTTTGAAGTGTTTTGGCAAAGTTTATAGGTAACTTTTGTAATTTAAAAAAAATGACGTTGCGTTTTGGAAAGCTGTTTTTTTCCTGGATCAGACGGGCTTCATAAATGGACATTTTGGGTATACATGGACGGATTTAATCGAAAAAAAGACCCAATTGTGATGTTTATGGGACATTTTGGAGTGCCGACAAAGAAGCTCGTCAAAGGTAATGAATGTTTTATATTTTATTTCTGCGTTTTGTGTAGCGCCGGCTACGCTAATTATTTTGTTTACGTCCCCTTCAGGTATTTCGGGGGGTTGCATGCTATCAGATAATAGCTTCTCATGCTTTCGCCGAAAAGCATTTTAAAAATCTGACATGTTGGCTAGATTCACAACGAGTGTAGCTTTAATTGAGTACCCTGCATGTGTGTTTTAATGAAATTTTGAGATTTAGCGAGTACTATTAGCATTTGGCGTCGCGCATTTCCATTTCCTGTTGGCTCTAAGAGGTGTTAACCACCAGGGGGAGCTCTTTCAAGACAACATCATCATAGACAGACTCTGGAACCCTTATCCTAAATACCCTACCCTTCCCTCCCTCCCTCCCTCCCTCCCTCCCTCCCTCCCTCCCTCCCTCCCTCCCTCCCTCCGTCCGTCCGTCTGTCTGTTTGTCTGTCCAATCATACCACAGTCCAGTATGACCTCATAGTAGGATGTCTCCCACTGACAGATCCTCCCTACCACTCAGAACCTCACTATCTTCACTTTCTGTTCCTGTCAGAACTACAGCACTTCCCGTATCCTGTTTGGCCCTGATCAATGGGTCTGTACGATGCCTTTACAGGCTGCATCAAACACACACACACACACACACACACACACACACACACACACACACACACAGTCCACAGAGGGGTGTGTCACGTTAACTGTCACCACTGATGTTGTTGAGTTGTGATTCTTACAGTGATAAGAGAGAGAGGATAATTGTTAGCTGGGTGAGACCCCCACAGACAGTGCAGTCAGCTGGGTGAGACCCCCACAGACAGTGCAGTCAGCTGGGTGAGACCCCCACAGACAGTGCAGTCAGCTGGGTGAGACCCCCACAGACAGTGCAGTCAGCTGGGTGAGACCACCACAGACAGTGCAGTCAGCTGGGTGAGACCACCACGGACAGTGCAGTCAGCTGGGTGAGACCACCACAGACAGTGCAGTCAGCTGGGTGAGACCACCACAGACAGTGCAGTCAGCTGGGTGAGACCACCACAGACAGTGCAGTCAGCTGGGTGAGACCACCACAGACAGTGCAGTCAGCTGGGTGAGACCACCACAGACAGTGCAGTCAGCTGGGTGAGACCACCACAGACAGTGCAGTCAGCTGGGTGAGACCACCACAGACAGTGCAGTCAGCTGGGTGAGACCACCACAGACAGTGCAGTCAGCTGGGTGAGACCACCACAGACAGTGCAGTCAGCTGGGTGAGACCACCACAGACAGTGCAGTCAGCTGGGTGAGACCCCCACAGACAGTGCAGTCAGCTGGGTGAGACCACCACAGACAGTGCAGTCAGCTGGGTGAGACCACCACAGACAGTGCAGTCAGCTGGGTGAGACCACCACAGACAGTGCAGTCAGCTGGGTGAGACCACCACAGACAGTGCAGTCAGCTGGGTGAGACCACCACAGACAGTGCAGTCAGCTGGGTGAGACCACCACAGACAGTGCAGTCAGCTGGGTGAGACCACCACAGACAGTGCAGTCAGCTGGGTGAGACCACCACAGACAGTGCAGTCAGCTGGGTGAGACCACCACAGACAGTGCAGTCAGCTGGGTGAGACCACCACAGACAGTGCAGTCAGCTGGGTGAGACCACCACAGACAGTGCAGTCAGCTGGGTGAGACCACCACAGACAGTGCAGTCAGCTGGGTGAGACCACCACAGACAGTGCAGTCAGCTGGGTGAGACCACCACAGACAGTGCAGTCAGCTGGGTGAGACCACCACAGACAGTGCAGTCAGCTGGGTGAGACCCCCACAGACAGTGCAGTCAGCTGGGTGAGACCACCACAGACAGTGCAGTCAGCTGGGTGAGACCACCACAGACAGTGCAGTCAGCTGGGTGAGACCCTCACAGACAGTGCAGTCAGCTGGGTGAGACCACCACAGACAGTGCAGTCAGCTGGGTGAGACCACCACAGACAGTGCAGTCAGCTGGGTGAGACCCCACAGACAGTGCAGTCAGCTGGGTGAGACCACCACAGACAGTGCAGTCAGCTGGGTGAGACCACCACAGACAGTGCAGTCAGCTGGGTGAGACCACCACAGACAGTGCAGTCAGCTGGGTGAGACCACCACAGACAGTGCAGTCAGCTGGGTGAGACCACCACAGACAGTGCAGTCAGCTGGGTGAGACCACCACAGACAGTGCAGTCAGCTGGGTGAGACCCCCACAGACAGTGCAGTCAGCTGGGTGAGACCACCACAGACAGTGCAGTGAGCTGGGTGAGACCACCACAGACAGTGCAGTCAGCTGGGTGAGACCACCACAGACAGTGCAGTCAGCTGGGTGAGACCCCACAGACAGTCTGGGTGAGACCACCACAGACAGTGCAGTCAGCTGGCTGAGACCACCACAGACAGTGCAGTCAGCTGGGTGAGACCACCACAGACAGTGCAGTCAGCTGGGTGAGACCACCACAGACAGTGCAGTCAGCTGGGTGAGACCACCCAGACAGTGCAGTCAGCTGGGTGAGACCACCACAGACAGTGCAGTCAGCTGGGTGAGACCACCACAGACAGTGCAGTCAGCTGGGTGAGACCACCACAGACAGTGCAGTCAGCTGGGTGAGACCACCACAGACAGTGCAGTCAGCTGGGTGAGACCACCACAGACAGTGCAGTCAGCTGGGTGAGACCACCACAGACAGTGCAGTCAGCTGGGTGAGACCACCACAGACAGTGCAGTCAGCTGGGTGAGACCACCACAGACAGTGCAGTCAGCTGGGTGAGACCCCACAGACAGTGCAGTCAGCTGGGTGAGACCCCACAGACAGTGCAGTCAGCTGGGTGAGACCCCACAGACAGTGCAGTCAGCTGGGTGAGACCCCACAGACAGTGCAGTCAGCTGGGTGAGACCACCACAGACAGTGCAGTCAGCTGGGTGAGACCACCACAGACAGTGCAGTCAGCTGGGTGAGACCACCACAGACAGTGCAGTCAGCTGGGTGAGACCACCACAGACAGTGCAGTCAGCTGGGTGAGACCACCACAGACAGTGCAGTCAGCTGGGTGAGACCACCACAGACAGTGCAGTCAGCTGGGTGAGACCACCACAGACAGTGCAGTCAGCTGGGTGAGACCACCACAGACAGTGCAGTCAGCTGGGTGAGACCACCACAGACAGTGCAGTCAGCTGGGTGAGACCACCACAGACAGTGCAGTCAGCTGGGTGAGACCACCACAGACAGTGCAGTCAGCTGGGTGAGACCACCACAGACAGTGCAGTCAGCTGGGTGAGACCACCACAGACAGTGCAGTCAGCTGGGTGAGACCACCACAGACAGTGCAGTCAGCTGGGTGAGACCACCACAGACAGTGCAGTCAGCTGGGTGAGACCACCACAGACAGTGCAGTCAGCTGGGTGAGACCCCCACAGACAGTGCAGTCAGCTGGGTGAGACCCCACAGACAGTGCAGTCAGCTGGGTGAGACCACCACAGACAGTGCAGTCAGCTGGGTGAGACCACCACAGACAGTGCAGTCAGCTGGGTGAGACCACCACAGACAGTGCAGTCAGCTGGGTGAGACCCCACAGACAGTGCAGTCAGCTGGGTGAGACCCCACAGACAGTGCAGTCAGCTGGGTGAGACCCCACAGACAGTGCAGTCAGCTGGGTGAGACCACCACAGACAGTGCAGTCAGCTGGGTGTGAGACCACCACAGACAGTGCAGTCAGCTGGGTGAGACCCCCACAGACAGTGCAGTCAGCTGGGTGAGACCCCCACAGACAGTGCAGTCAGCTGGGTGAGACCCCCACAGACAGTGCAGTCAGCTGGGTGAGACCCCCACAGACAGTGCAGTCAGCTGGGTGAGACCACCACAGACAGTGCAGTCAGCTGGGTGAGACCACCACAGACAGTGCAGTCAGCTGGGTGAGACCACCACAGACAGTGCAGTCAGCTGGGTGAGACCACCACAGACAGTGCAGTCAGCTGGGTGAGACCACCACAGACAGTGCAGTCAGCTGGGTGAGACCACCACAGACAGTGCAGTCAGCTGGGTGAGACCACCACAGACAGTGCAGTCAGCTGGGTGAGACCACCACAGACAGTGCAGTCAGCTGGGTGAGACCACCACAGACAGTGCAGTCAGCTGGGTGAGACCACCACAGACAGTGCAGTCAGCTGGGTGAGACCACCACAGACAGTGCAGTCAGCTGGGTGAGACCACCACAGACAGTGCAGTCAGCTGGGTGAGACCACCACAGACAGTGCAGTCAGCTGGGTGAGACCACCACAGACAGTGCAGTCAGCTGGGTGAGACCACCACAGACAGTGCAGTCAGCTGGGTGAGACCACCACAGACAGTGCAGTCAGCTGGGTGAGACCCCCACAGACAGTGCAGTCAGCTGGGTGAGACCCCCACAGACAGTGCAGTCAGCTGGGTGAGACCACCACAGACAGTGCAGTCAGCTGGGTGAGACCACCACAGACAGTGCAGTCAGCTGGGTGAGAGACCACCACAGACAGTGCAGTCAGCTGGGTGAGACCCCCACAGACAGTGCAGTCAGCTGGGTGAGACCACCACAGACAGTGCAGTCAGCTGGGTGAGACCACCACAGACAGTGCAGTCAGCTGGGTGAGACCACCACAGACAGTGCAGTCAGCTGGGTGAGACCACCACAGACAGTGCAGTCAGCTGGGTGAGACCACCACAGACAGTGCAGTCAGCTGGGTGAGACCCCACAGACAGTGCAGTCAGCTGGGTGAGACCAC
This sequence comes from Oncorhynchus nerka, assembly GCF_034236695.1. Lineage (NCBI taxonomy): Eukaryota > Metazoa > Chordata > Actinopteri > Salmoniformes > Salmonidae > Oncorhynchus > Oncorhynchus nerka. The sequence continues at coordinate 851,075 of NW_027040492.1, forward strand.
CACAGACAGTGCAGTCAGCTGGGTGAGACCACCACAGACAGTGCAGTCAGCTGGGTGAGACCACCACAGACAGTGCAGTCAGCTGGGTGAGACCACCACAGACAGTGCAGTCAGCTGGGTGAGACCCCACAGACAGTGCAGTCAGCTGGGTGAGACCACCACAGACAGTGCAGTCAGCTGGGTGAGACCACCACAGACAGTGCAGTCAGCTGGGTGAGACCACCACAGACAGTGCAGTCAGCTGGGTGAGACCACCACAGACAGTGCAGTCAGCTGGGTGAGACCACCACAGACAGTGCAGTCAGCTGGGTGAGACCACCACAGACAGTGCAGTCAGCTGGGTGAGACCACCACAGACAGTGCAGTCAGCTGGGTGAGACCACCACAGACAGTGCAGTCAGCTGGGTGAGACCACCACAGACAGTGCAGTCAGCTGGGTGAGACCACCACAGACAGTGCAGTCAGCTGGGTGAGACCACCACAGACAGTGCAGTCAGCTGGGTGAGACCACCACAGACAGTGCAGTCAGCTGGGTGAGACCACCACGGACAGTGCAGTCAGCTGGGTGAGACCACCACAGACAGTGCAGTCAGCTGGGTGAGACCACCACGGACAGTGCAGTCAGCTGGGTGAGACCACCACGGACAGTGCAGTCAGCTGGGTGAGACCCCCACGGACAGTGCAGTCAGCTGGCTGAGACCACCACGGACAGTGCAGTCAGCTGGGTGAGACCCCCACGGACAGTGCAGTCAGCTGGGTGAGACCACCACGGACAGTGCAGTCAGCTGGGTGAGACCCCCACGGACAGTGCAGTCAGCTGGGTGAGACCCCCACAGACAGTGCAGTCAGCTGGGTGAGACCACCACGGACAGTGCAGTCAGCTGGGTGAGACCACCACAGACAGTGCAGTCAGCTGGGTGAGACCACCACAGACAGTGCAGTCAGCTGGGTGAGACCACCACAGACAGTGCAGTCAGCTGGGTGAGACCCCCACAGACAGTGCAGTCAGCTGGGTGAGACCCCCACAGACAGTGCAGTCAGCTGGGTGAGACCCCCACAGACAGTGCAGTCAGCTGGGTGAGACCACCACAGACAGTGCAGTCAGCTGGGTGAGACCACCACAGACAGTGCACAGCTGGGTGAGACCCCCACAGACAGTGCAGTCAGCTGGGTGAGACCACCACAGACAGTGCAGTCAGCTGGGTGAGACCCCACAGACAGTGCAGTCAGCTGGGTGAGACCACCACAGACAGTGCAGTCAGCTGGGTGAGACCACCACAGACAGTGCAGTCAGCTGGGTGAGACCACCACAGACAGTGCAGTCAGCTGGGTGAGACCCACACAGACAGTGCAGTCAGCTGGGTGAGACCACCACAGACAGTGCAGTCAGCTGGGTGAGACCCCCACAGACAGTGCAGTCAGCTGGGTGAGACCACCACAGACAGTGCAGTCAGCTGGGTGAGACCACCACAGACAGTGCAGTCAGCAGGGTGAGACCACCACAGACAGTGCAGTCAGCTGGGTGAGACCACCACAGACAGTGCAGTCAGCTGGGTGAGACCACCACAGACAGTGCAGTCAGCTGGGTGAGACCACCACAGACAGTGCAGTCAGCTGGGTGAGACCACCACAGACAGTGCAGTCAGCTGGGTGAGACCACCACAGACAGTGCAGTCAGCTGGGTGAGACCACCACAGACAGTGCAATCAGCTGGGTGAGACCACCACAGACAGTGCAGTCAGCTGGGTGAGACCACCACAGACAGTGCAGTCAGCTGGGTGAGACCACCACAGACAGTGCAGTCAGCTGGGTGAGACCCCCACAGACAGTGCAGTCAGCTGGGTGAGACCACCACAGACAGTGCAGTCAGCTGGGTGAGACCACCACAGACAGTGCAGTCAGCTGGGTGAGACCACCACAGACAGTGCAGTCAGCTGGGTGAGACCCCACAGACAGTGCAGTCAGCTGGGTGAGACCACCACAGACAGTGCAGTCAGCTGGGTGAGACCACCACAGACAGTGCAGTCAGCTGGGTGAGACCCCCACAGACAGTGCAGTCAGCTGGGTGAGACCCCCACAGACAGTGCAGTCAGCTGGGTGAGACCACCACAGACAGTGCAGTCAGCTGGGTGAGACCACCACAGACAGTGCAGTCAGCTGGGTGAGACCACCACAGACAGTGCAGTCAGCTGGGTGAGACCACCACAGACAGTGCAGTCAGCTGGGTGAGACCACCACAGACAGTGCAGTCAGCTGGGTGAGACCACCACAGACAGTGCAGTCAGCTTGGTGAGACCCCCACAGACAGTGCAGTCAGCTGGGTGAGACCACCACAGACAGTGCAGTCAGCTGGCTGAGACCACCACAGACAGTGCAGTCAGCTGGGTGAGACCACCACAGACAGTGCAGTCAGCTGGGTGAGACCCCACAGACAGTGCAGTCAGCTGGGTGAGACCACCACAGACAGTGCAGTCAGCTGGGTGAGACCACCACAGACAGTGCAGTCAGCTGGGTGAGACCACCACAGACAGTGCAGTCAGCTGGGTGAGACCCCCACAGACAGTGCAGTCAGCTGGGTGAGACCCCACAGACAGTGCAGTCAGCTGGGTGAGACCCCACAGACAGTGCAGTCAGCTGGGTGAGACCCCCACAGACAGTGCAGTCAGCTGGGTGAGACCACCACAGACAGTGCAGTCAGCTGGGTGAGACCCCCACAGACAGTGCAGTCAGCTGGGTGAGACCACCACAGACAGTGCAGTCAGCTGGGTGAGACCCCCACAGACAGTGCAGTCAGCTGGGTGAGACCCCCACAGACAGTGCAGTCAGCTGGGTGAGACCACCACATCAGTATAGCAGCTATCAGCAATGGTGACAGAATGGCTACTTTTCTTATCCTATAAAATGGATTGAATGTTGCAAATTCAACCAGACTACAACCACGTTCTGAAACATGACACTCATAAGTTACATAATGACAGCCATGTAACATTCACTAACATTACATATGTTACATAATGACAGCCATGTAACATTCACTAACATTACATATGTTATGTAATGGCAGCCATGTAACATTCACTAACATTACATATGTCATATAATGACAGCCATGTAACATTCACTAACATTACATATGTTATATTAAAATAGCCATGTAACATTCACTGACATTACATATGTTATATAATGACAGCCATGTAACATTCACTAACATTACATATGTTACATAATGACAGCCATGTAACATTCACTAACATGACATACATTACATGTAACATTCACTAACATTACATATGTTACATAATGACAGCCATGTAACATTCACTAACATTACATATGTTATATAATGACAGCCATGTAACATTCACTGACATTACATGTGTTATATAATGACAGCCATGTAACATTCACTAACATTACATATGTCATATAATGACATATAATAACATTCACTGACATTACATGTGTTATATAATGACAGCCATGTAACATTCACTAACATTACATATGTCATATAATGACAGCCATGTAACATTCACTGACATTACATATGTTATATAATGACAACCATGTAACATTCACTAACATTACATATGTTATATAATGACAGCCATGTAACATTCACTGACATTACATATGTTATATAATGACAGCCATGTAACATTCACTAACATTACATATGTTTTGTAATGACAGCCATGTAACATTCACTAACATTACATATGTTATATAATGACAGCCATGTAACATTCGCTAACATTATATATGTTACATAATGACAGCCATGTAACATTCACTAACATTACATATGTTTTGTAATGACAGCCATGTAACATTCACTAACATTACATATGTTATATAATGACAGCCATGTAACATTCACTAACATTACATATGTTATATAATGACAGCCATGTAACATTCACTAACATTACATATGTTATGTAATGACAGCCTTGTAACATTCACTAACATGACATTACATATGTTATATAATGACAGCCATGTAACATTCACTAACATTACATATGTTATATAATGACAGCCATGTAACATTCACTAACATTACATATGTTATATAATGACAGCCATGTAACATTCACTAACATTACATATGTTACATAATGACAGCCATGTAACATTCACTAACATTACATATGTTATATAATGACAGCCATTTAACATTCACTAACATTACATATGTTATATAATGACAGCCATGTTACTAACATTACATATGTTATATAATGACAGCCATTTAACATTCACTAACATTACATATGTTATATAATGACAGCCATGTAACATTCACTAACATTACATATGTTATATAATGACAGCCATGTAACATTCACTAACATTACATATGTTACATAATGACAGCCATGTAACATTCACTAACATTACATATGTTACATAATGACAGCCGTGTAACATTCACTAACATTACATTACATCTGTTATATAATGACAGCCGTGTAACATTCACTAACATTACATTACATCTGTTATATAATGACAGCCGTATATAGTAGTCTATTATAGTAGTCTTTTATAGTAGTCTATTATAGTAGTCTATTATAGTAGTCTATTATAGTAGTCTATTATAGTGGTCTATTACAGTAGTCTATTATAGTAGTCTATTATAGTAGTCTATTATAGTAGTCTATTACAGTAGTCTATTATAGTAGTCTATTATAGTAGTCTATTATAGTAGTCTATTACAGTAGTCTATTATAGTAGTCTATTATAGTAGTCTATTATAGTAGTCTATATACTGTGTCTCTATTATAGAAGTCTATTACAGTAGTCTATATACGGTGTCTCTATTATAGTAGTCTATTATAGTAGTCTATTATAGTAGTCTATATACTGTGTCTCTATTATAGTAGTCTATTACAGTAGTCTATATACTGTGACTCTATTATAGTAGTCTATATACTGTGTCTCTATTATAGTAGTCTATTACAGTAGTCTATATACGGTGTCTCTATTATAGTAGTCTATTATAGTAGTCTATTATAGTAGTCTATATACTCTGTCTCTATTATAGTAGTCTATTACAGTAGTCTATATACTGTGTCTCTATTATAGTAGTCTATTACAGTAGTCTATATACTGTGTCTCTATTATAGTAGTCTATATACTGTGTCTCTATTATAGTAGTCTATTATAGTAGTCTATATACTGTGTCTCTATTATAGTAGTCTATTATAGTAGTCTATTATAGTAGTCTATTACAGTAGTCTATTTTAGTAGTCTATTATAGTAGTCTATATACTGTGTCTCTATTACAGTAGTCTATTATAGTAGTCTATTATAGTAGTCTATTATAGTAGTCTATATACTGTGTCTCTATTATAGTAGTCTATTATGGTAGTCTATTATAGTAGTCTATTATAGTAGTCTATTATAGTAGTCTATTATAGTAGTCTATATACTGTGTCTCTATTATAGTAGTCTATTATAGTAGTCTATTATAGTAGTCTATTATAGTAGTCTATTACAGTAGTCTATTATAGTAGTCTATTATAGTAGTCTATTATAGTAGTCTATTACAGTAGTCTATTATAGTAGTCTATTATAGTAGTCTATTATAGTAGTCTATTACAGTAGTCTATTATAGTAGTCTATTATAGTAGTCTATTATAGTAGTCTATTATAGTAGTCTATTACAGTAGTCTATTATAGTAGTCTATTATAGTAGTCTATTATAGTAGTCTATTATAGTAGTCTATATACTGTGTCTCTATTATAGTAGTCTATTATAGTAGTCTATATACTGTGTCTCTATTATAGTAGTCTATTACAGTAGTCTATATACGGTGTCTCTATTATAGTAGTCTATTATAGTAGTCTATATACTGTGTCTCTATTATAGTAGTCTATTACAGTAGTCTATATACTGTGTCTCTATTATAGTAGTCTATATACTGTGTCTCTATTATAGTAGTCTATTACAGTAGTCTATATACTGTGTCTCTATTATAGTAGTCTATATACTGTGTCTCTATTATAGTAGTCTATTATAGTAGTCTATTATAGTAGTCTATTACAGTAGTCTATTATAGTAGTCTATTATAGTAGTCTATATACTGTGTCTCTATTACAGTAGTCTATTATAGTAGTCTATTATAGTAGTCTATTATAGTAGTCTATTATAGTAGTCTATATACTGTGTCTCTATTATAGTAGTCTATTATAGTAGTCTATTATAGTAGTCTATTATAGTAGTCTATTACAGTAGTCTATTATAGTAGTCTATTATAGTAGTCTATATACTGTGTCTCTATTACAGTAGTCTATTATAGTAGTCTATTATAGTAGTCTATATACTGTGTCTCTATTATAGTAGTCTATTATGGTAGTCTATTATAGTAGTCTATTATAGTAGTCTATTATAGTAGTCTATTATAGTAGTCTATATACTGTGTCTCTATTATAGTAGTCTATTATAGTAGTCTATTATAGTAGTCTATTATAGTAGTATATTATAGTAGTCTATATACTGTGTCTCTATTATAGTAGTCTATTATAGTAGTCTATTATAGTAGTCTATTATAGTAGTCTATTATAGTAGTCTATATACTGTGTCTCTATTATAGTAGTCTATTATAGTAGTCTATTATAGTAGTCTATTATAGTAGTCTATTATAGTAGTCTATATACTGTGTCTCTATTATAGTAGTCTATTATAGTAGTCTATTATAGTAGTCTATTATAGTAGTCTATTACAGTAGTCTATTATAGTAGTCTATTATAGTAGTCTATTACAGTAGTCTATTATAGTAGTCTATTATAGTTGTCTATTATAGTAGTCTATTACAGTAGTCTATTATAGTAGTCTATTATAGTAGTCTATTATAGTAGTCTATTATAGTAGTCTATATACTGTGTCTCTATTACAGTAGTCTATTATAGTAGTCTATTACAGTAGTCTATTATAGTAGTCTATTATAGTAGTCTATTATAGTAGTCTATTACAGTAGTCTATTATAGTAGTCTATTATAGTAGTCTATTACAGTAGTCTATTATAGTAGTCTATTATAGTAGTCTATTACAGTAGTCTATTATAGTAGTCTATTATAGTAGTCTATTATAGTAGTCTATTACAGTAGTCTATTATAGTAGTCTATTATAGTAGTCTATTATAGTAGTCTATATACTGTGTCTCTATTACAGTAGTCTATTATAGTAGTCTATTACAGTAGTCTATTACAGTAGTCTATTATAGTAGTCTATTATAGTAGTCTATTATAGTAGTCTATATACTGTGTCTCTATTATAGTAGTCTATTACAGTAGTCTATATACGGTGTCTCTATTATAGTAGTCTATTATAGTAGTCTATATACTGTGTCTCTATTATAGTAGTTTATTACAGTAGTCTATATACTGTGTCTCTATTATAGTAGTCTATTACAGTAGTCTATATACTGTGTCTCTATTATAGTAGTCTATATACTGTGTCTCTATTATAGTAGTCTATTACAGTAGTCTATATACTGTGTCTCTATTATAGTAGTCTATATACTGTGTCTCTATTATAGTAGTCTATTATAGTAGTCTATATACTGTGTCTCTATTATAGTAGTCTATTATAGTAGTCTATTATAGTAGTCTATTACAGTAGTCTATTACAGTAGTCTATATACTGTGTCTCTATTGCAGTAGTCTATATACTGTGTCTCTATTATAGTAGTCTATTACAGTAGTCTATATACTGTGTCTCTATTATAGTAGTCTATATACTGTGTCTCTATTATAGTAGTCTATTATAGTAGTCTATATACTGTGTCTCTATTATAGTAGTCTATTATAGTAGTCTATTACAGTAGTCTATTACAGTAGTCTATATACTGTGTCTCTATTGCAGTAGTCTATATACTGTGTCTCTATTATAGTAGTCTATATACTGTGTCTCTATTATAGTAGTCTATTATAGTAGTCTATATACTGTGTCTCTATTATAGTAGTCTATTATAGTAGTCTATTACAGTAGTCTATTACAGTAGTCTATTATAGTAGTCTATTATAGTAGTCTATTACAGTAGTCTATTATAGTAGTCTATTATAGTAGTCTATATACTGTGTCTCTATTACAGTAGTCTATTATAGTAGTCTATTACAGTAGTCTATTATAGTAGTCTATTATAGTAGTCTATTATAGTAGTCTATAATAGTAGTCTATATACTGTGTCTCTATTATAGTAGTCTATTATGGTAGTCTATTATAGTAGTCTATTATAGTAGTCTATTATAGTAGTCTATTATAGTAGTCTATTATAGTAGTCTATTATAGTAGTCTATATACTGTGTCTCTATTATAGTAGTCTATTATAGTAGTCTATTATAGTAGTCTATATACTGTGTCTCTATTATAGTAGTCTATTATAGTAGTCTATTATAGTAGTCTATATACTGTGTCTCTATTATAGTAGTCTATTATAGTAGTCTATTATAGTAGTCTATTATAGTAGTCTATATACTGTGTCTCTATTATAGTAGTCTATTATGGTAGTCTATTATAGTAGTCTATTATAGTAGTATATTATAGTAGTCTATTATAGTAGTCTATATACTGTGTCTCTATTATAGTAGTCTATTATAGTAGTCTATTATAGTAGTCTATATACTGTGTCTCTATTATAGTAGTCTATTATAGTAGTCTATTATAGTAGTCTATTATAGTAGTGTATTATAGTAGTCTATTGCAGTAGTCTATTATAGTAGTCTATTATAGTAGTCTATTATAGTAGTCTATATACTGTGTCTCTATTACAGTAGTCTATTATAGTAGTCTATTATAGTAGTCTATTATAGTAGTCTATATACTGTGTCTCTATTACAGTAGTCTATTATAGTAGTCTATTATAGTAGTCTATATACTGTGTCTCTATTATAGTAGTCTATTATGGTAGTCTATTATAGTAGTCTATTATAGTAGTCTATATACTGTGTCTCTATTATAGTAGTCTATTATAGTAGTCTATTATAGTAGTCTATTATAGTAGTCTATTATAGCAGTCTATTACAGTAGTCTATTATAGTAGTCTATTATAGTAGTCTATTATAGTAGTCTATATACTGTGTCTCTATTACAGTAGTCTATTATAGTAGTCTATTATAGTAGTCTATATACTGTGTCTCTATTATAGTAGTCTATTATGGTAGTCTATTATAGTAGTCTATTATAGTAGTCTATTATAGTAGTCTATTATAGTAGTCTATATACTGTGTCTCTATTATAGTAGTCTATTATAGTAGTCTATTACAGTAGTCTATATACTGTGTCTCTATTACAGTAGTCTATTATAGTAGTCTATTACAGTAGTCTATTATAGTAGTCTATTATAGTAGTCTATATTCTGTGTCTCTATTACAGTAGTCTATTATAGTAGTCTATTACAGTAGTCTATTATAGTAGTCTATTATAGTAGTCTATATTCTGTGTCTCTATTACAGTAGTCTATTATAGTAGTCTATTACAGTAGTCTATTATAGTAGTCTATTACAGTAGTCTATTATAGTAGTCTATTATAGTAGTCTATTACAGTAGTCTATTATAGTAGTCTATTATAGTAGTCTATTACAGTAGTCTATTATAGTAGTCTATTATTACATTACATTTACATTTAAGTCATTTAGCAGACGCTCTTATCCAGAGCGACTTACAAATTGGTGCATTCACCTTATGACATCCAGTGGAACAGTAGTGCATCTAGGTCTTTTAAGGGGGGGAGAAGGATTACTTTATCCTATCCTAGGTATTCCTTAAAGAGGTGGGGTTTCAGGTGTCTCCGGAAGGTGGTGATTGACTCCACTGTCCTGGCGTCGTGAGGGAGTTTGTTCCACCATTGGGGGCCAGAGCAGCGAACAGTTTTGACTGGGCTGAGCGGGAACTGTACTTCCTCAGTGGTAGGGAGGCGAGCAGGCCAGAGGTGGATGAACGCAGTGCCCTTGTTTGGGTGTAGGGCCTGATCAGAGCCTGGAGGTACTGAGGTGCCGTTCCCTCACAGCTCCGTAGGCAAGCACCATGGTCTTGTAGCGGATGCGAGCTTCAACTGGAAGCCAGTGGAGAGAGCGGAGGAGCGGGGTGACGTGAGAGAACTTGGGAAGGTTGAACACCAGACGGGCTGCGGCGTTCTGGATGAGTTGTAGGGGTTTAATGGCACAGGCAGGGAGCCCAGCCAACAGCGAGTTGCAGTAATCCAGACGGGAGATGACAAGTGCCTGGATTAGGACCTGCGCCGCTTCCTGTGTGAGGCAGGGTCGTACTCTGCGGATGTTGTAGAGCATGAACCTACAGGAACGGGCCACCGCCTTGATGTTATTTGAGAACGACAGGGTGTTGTCCAGGATCACGCCAAGGTTCTTAGCGCTCTGGGACGAGGACACAATGGAGTTGTCAACCGTGATGGCGAGATCATGGAACGGGCAGTCCTTCCCCGGGAGGAAGAGCAGCTCCGTCTTGCCGAGGTTCAGCTTGAGGTGATGATCCGTCATCCACACTGATATGTCTGCCAGACATGCAGAGATGCGATTCGCCACCTGGTCATCAGAAGGGGGAAAGGAGAAGATTAATTGTGTGTCGTCTGCATAGCAATGATAGGAGAGACCATGTGAGGTTATGACAGAGCCAAGTGACTTGGTGTATAGCGAGAATAGGAGAGGGCCTAGAACAGAGCCCTGGGGGACACCAGTGGTGAGAGCACGTGGTGAGGAGACGGATTCTCGCCACGCCACCTGGTAGGTGCGACCTGTCAGGTAGGACGCAATCCAAGCGTGGGCCGCGCCGGAGATGCCCAACTCGGAGAGGGTGGAGAGGAGGATCTGATGGTTCACAGTATCGAAGGCAGCCGATAGGTCTAGAAGGATGAGAGCAGAGGAGAGAGAGTTAGCTTTAGCAGTGCGGAGCGCCTCCGTGATACAGAGAAGAGCAGTCTCAGTTGAATGACTAGTCTTGAAACCTGACTGATTTGGATCAAGAAGGTCATTCTGAGAGAGATAGCGGGAGAGCTGGCCAAGGACGGCACGTTCAAGAGTTTTGGAGAGAAAAGAAAGAAGGGATACTGGTCTGTAGTTGTTGACATCGGAGGGATCGAGTGTAGGTTTTTTCAGAAGGGGTGCAACTCTCGCTCTCTTGAAGACAGGAGGGACGTAGCCAGCGGTCAGGGATGAGTTGATGAGCGAGGTGAGGTAAGGGAGAAGGTCACCGGAGATGGTCTGGAGAAGAGAGGAGGGGATAGGGTCAAGCGGGCAGGTTGTTGGGCGGCCGGCCGTCACAAGACGCGAGATTTCATCTGGAGAGAGAGGGGAGAAAGAGGTCAGAGCACAGGGTAGGGCAGTGTGAGCAGAACCAGCGGTGTCGTTTGACTTAGCAAACGAGGATCGGATGTCGTCGACCTTCTTTTCAAAATGGTTGACGAAGTCATCTGCAGAGAGGGAGGAGGGGGAGGGGAGGAGGATTCAAGAGGGAGGAGAAGGTGGCAAAGAGCTTCCTAGGGTTAGAGGCAGATGCTTGGAATTTAGAGTGGTAGAAAGTGGCTTTAGCAGCAGAGACAGAGGAGGAAAATGTAGAGAGGAGGGAGTGAAAGGATGCCAGGTCCGCAGGGAGGCGAGTTTTCCTCCATTTCCGCTCGGCTGCCCGGAGCCCTGTTCTGTGAGCTCGCAATGAGTCGTCGAGCCACGGAGCGGGAGGGGAGGACCGAGCCGGCCTGGAGGATAGGGGACATAGAGAGTCAAAGGATGCAGAAAGGGAGGAGAGGAGGGTTGAGGAGGCAGAATCAGGAGATAGGTTGGAGAAGGTTTGAGCAGAGGGAAGAGATGATAGGATGGAAGAGGAGAGAGTAGCGGGGGAGAGAGAGCGAAGGTTGGGACGGCGCGATACCATCCGAGTAGGGGCAGTGTGGGAAGTGTTGGATGAGAGCGAGAGGGAAAAGGATACAAGGTAGTGGTCGGAGACTTGGAGGGGAGTTGCAATGAGGTTAGTGGAGGAACAGCATCTAGTAAAGATGAGGTCGAGCGTATTGCCTGCCTTGTGAGTAGGGGGAAGGTGAGAGGGTGAGGTCAAAAGAGGAGAGGAGTGGAAAGAAGGAGGCAGAGAGGAATGAGTCAAAGGTAGACGTGGGGAGGTTAAAGTCGCCCAGAACTGTGAGAGGTGAGCCGTCCTCAGGAAAGGAGCTTATCAAGGCATCAAGCTCATTGATGAACTCTCCGAGGGAACCTGGAGGGCGATAAATGATAAGGATGTTAAGCTTGAAAGGGCTAGTAACTGTGACAGCATGGAATTCAAAGGAGGCGATAGACAGATGGGTAAGGGGAGAAAGAGAGAATGACCACTTGGGAGAGATGAGGATCCCGGTGCCACCACCCCGCTGACCAGAAGCTCTCGGGGTGTGCGAGAGCACGTGGGCGGACGAAGAGAGAGCAGTAGGAGTAGCGGTGTTGTCTGTGGTGATCCATGTTTCCGTCAGAGCCAAGAAGTCGAGGGACTGGAGGGTGGCATAGGCTGAGATGAACTCTGCCTTGTTGGCTGCAGATCGGCAGTTCCAGAGGCTACCGGAGACCTGGAACTCCACGTGGGTCGTGCGCGCTGGGACCACCAGATTAGGGTGGCCGCGGCCATGCGGTGTGGAGCGTTTGTATGGTCTGTGCAGAGAGGAGAGAACAGGGATAGACAGACACATAGTTGACAGGCTAGAGAAGAGGCTACGCTAATGCAGAGGAGATTGGAATGACAAGTGGACTACACGTCTCGAATGTTCAGAAAGTTAAGCTTACGTAGCAAGAATCTAATTGACTAAAATGATTAAAATGATACAGTACTGCTGGGGTAGGCTAGCTGCGTTGTTGACACTACCCTAATCAAGTCGTACCGTTGAGTGTGAAGTTTCTACAATGCTGCTTTTCGGGAGCTAGCTGGCTAGCTAGCAGTGTTGGTTACGTTACGTTGCGTTAGGAGAACGACAATAGCTGGCTAGCTAACCTAGAAAATCGCTCTAGACTACACAATTATCTTTGAAACAAAGACGGCTATGTAGCTAGCTATGTAGCTAGCTACGATCAAACAAATCACACCGTTGGGACTGTAATGAAATGAAATGAAAATGTGATACTACCTGTGGAGCGAAGCGGAATGCGACCGGAATGCGAAAGTTCTATTCAGTAGACGTTGGCTGGCTATTGGCTAGCTAGGAGTGTCTCCTACGTTAAGGACGACAAAATAGCTGGCTAGCTAACCTCGGTGAATTAAGATAATCACTCTAAGACTACACACTCTAAACTACACAATTATCTTGGATACGAAGACAGCAAAGACAACTATGTAGCTAGCTAATACTACACTAATCAAGTCGTTCAGTTGAGTGTGATAGTTACTACAGTGCTACGGTAGCCGGTGAACGTATGCTAGCTGGTTAGCTGCTAGGCAGATAGGAGGACGACGAAATACGATAATAACGCAATTATCACTCTAAGACTCCATACTCTAAACTACACAATTATCTTGGATACGAAGACAGCAAAGACAACTATGTAGCTAGCTAACACTACACTAATCAAGTCGTTCAGTTGAGTGTGATAGTTACTACAGTGCTACGGTAGACGGTGAACGTGTTGGGCAGATAGGAGACGACGTAAATACGATAATTACGCTAATTATCTTTGATACAACAGTAGTCTATTATAGTACTATGTAGCTAGCTAAGAAGAAATTGCTAAGATTAGACAAATCAGACCGTTGTACTATAATGAAATGTAATGAAATGTAATGAAAAAGTTATACAACCTGCAGACCAGTAGTCTATTATAGTAGTCTATTATAGTAGCTGGATGCGACTATTATAGTAGTCTATTATAGTAGCTACGCTCCAACCCAGATAGTCTATTATAGTAGTCTATTACAGTAGTCTATTATAGTAGTCTATTATAGTAGTCTATTATAGTAGTCTATATACTGTGTCTCTATTACAGTAGTCTATTATAGTAGTCTATTACAGTAGTCTATTAGAACAGGGCTCCGGGCAGCCGAGCGGAAATGGAGGAAAACTCGCCTCCCTGCGGACCTGGCATCCTTTCACTCCCTCCTCTCTACATTTTCCTCTTCTCTCTCTGCTGCTAAAGCCACTTTCTACCACTCTAAATTCCAAGCATCTGCCTCTAACCCTAGGAAGCTCTTTGCCACCTTCTCCTCCCTCCTGAATCCTCCTCCCCCTCCCCCCCCTCCTCCCTCTCTGCAGATGACTTCGTCAACCATTTTGAAAAGAAGGTCGACGACATCCGATCCTCGTTTGCTAAGTCAAATGACACCGCTGGTTCTGCTCACACTGCCCTACCCTGTGCTCTGACCTCTTTCTCCCCTCTCTCTCCAGATGAAATCTCGCGTCTTGTGACGGCCGGCCGCCCAACAACCTGCCCGCTTGACCCTATCCCCTCCTCTCTTCTCCAGACCATTTCCGGAGACCTTCTCCCTTACCTCACCACGCTCATCAACTCATCCCTGACTGCTGGCTACGTCCCTTCCGTCTTCAAGAGAGCGAGAGTTGCACCCCTTCTGAAAAAACCTACACTCGATCCCTCCGATGTCAACAACTACAGATCAGTATCCCTTCTTTCTTTTCTCTCCAAAACTCTTGAACGTGCCGTCCTTGGCCAGCTCTCCCACTATCTCTCTCAGAATGACCTTCTTGATCCAAATCAGTCAGGTTTCAAGACTAGTCATTCAACTGAGACTGCTCTTCTCTGTATCACGGAGGCGCTCCGCACTGCTAAAGCTAACTCTCTCTCCTCTGCTCTCATCCTTCTAGACCTATCAGCTGCCTTCGACACTGTGAACCATCAGATCCTCCTCTCCACCCTCTCCGAGTTGGGCATCTCCGGCGCGGCCCACGCTTGGATTGCGTCCTACCTGACAGGTCGCTCCTACCAGGTGGCGTGGCGAGAATCCGTCTCCACACCACGTGCTCTCACCACTGGTGTCCCCAGGGCTCTGTTCTAGGCCCTCTCCTATTCTCGCTATACACCAAGTCACTTGGCTCTGTCATAACCTCACATGGTCTCTCCTATCATTGCTATGCAGACGACACACAATTAATCTTCTCCTTTCCCCCTTCTGATGACCAGGTGGCGAATCGCATCTCTGCATGTCTGGCAGACATATCAGTGTGGATGACGGATCACCACCTCAAGCTGAACCTCGGCAAGACGGAGCTGCTCTTCCTCCCGGGGAAGGACTGCCCGTTCCATGATCTCGCCATCACGGTTGACAACTCCATTGTGTCCTCCTCCCAGAGCGCTAAGAACCTTGGCGTGATCCTGGACAACACCCTGTCGTTCTCAACTAACATCAAGGCGGTGGCCCGTTCCTGTAGGTTCATGCTCTACAACATCCGCAGAGTACGACCCTGCCTCACACAGGAAGCGGCGCAGGTCCTAATCCAGGCACTTGTCATCTCCCGTCTGGATTACTGCAACTCGCTGTTGGCTGGGCTCCCTGCCTGTGCCATTAAACACTGGCTTCCAGTTGAAGCTCGCATCCGCTACAAGACCATGGTGCTTGCCTACGGAGCTGTGAGGGGAACGGCACCTCAGTACCTCCAGGCTCTGATCAGGCCCTACACCCAAACAAGGGCACTGCGTTCATCCACCTCTGGCCTGCTCGCCTCCCTACCACTGAGGAAGTACAGTTCCCGCTCAGCCCAGTCAAAACTGTTCGCTGCTCTGGCCCCCCAATGGTGGAACAAACTCCCTCGCGACGCCAGGACAGCGGAGTCAATCACCACCTTCCGGAGACACCTGAAACCCCACCTCTTTAAGGAATACCTAGGATAGGATAAAGTAATCCCTCTCACCCCCCTTAAAAGATTTAGATGCACTACTGTTCCACTGGATGTCATAAGGTGAATGCACCAATTTGTAAGTCGCTCTGGATAAGAGCGTCTGCTAAATGACTTAAATGTAAATGTAAAATTATAGTGGTCTATTACAGTAGTCTATTATAGTGGTCTATTACAGTAGTCTATTATAGTGGTCTATTACAGTAGTCTATTATAGTGGTCTATTACAGTAGTCTATTATAGTGGTCTATTACAGTAGTCTATTATAGTGGTCTATTACAGTAGTCTATTATAGTGGTCTTTACAGTAGTCTATTATAGTAGTCTATTACAGTAGTCTATTATAGTAGTCTATATACTGTGTCTCTATTATAGTAGTCTATTATAGTAGTATTTTACAGTAGTCCATTTCAGTAGTCTGTATACTGTGTCTCTATTGTACCATCAGTATTCATATGTAACATATTCCATGTGTCACGCGTGTTCTGGACCACTCACACCACACATGAGGAAATGGTGGGATTTGTTCTGCTGTTACTGTGTATTTTCCCTGTAGGTCTGCTCTGAGATCTTTCCCTGCACAAGTCTTCAGTCAGTGAGAGTTCTAAGTTCTAAGGCCTGATCTTTATTAGAAGGAGGGAGAGTTCTAAGTTCTAAAGCATGTTCTTTATTAGAAGGAGTGAGAGTTCTAAGTTCTAAGGCCTGATCTTTATTAGAAGGAGTGAGAGTTCTCAGTTCTAAGGCCTGATCTTTATTAGAAGGAGTGAGAGTTCTAAGTTCTAAAGCCGGTTCTCTATTAGAAGGAGTGAGAGTTCTAAGTTCTAAAGCATGTTCTTTATTAGAAGGAGTGAGAGTTCTAAGTTCTAAGGCCTGATCTTTATTAGAAGGAGTGAGAGTTCTCAGTTCTAAGGCCTGATCTTTATTAGAAGGAGTGAGAGTTCTAAGTTCTAAAGCCGGTTCTCTATTAGAAGGAGTGAGAGTTCTAAGTTCTAAAGCCTGTTCTTTATTAGAAGGAGTGAGAGTTCTAAGTTCTAAAGCCAGTTCTTTATTAGAAGGAGTGAGAGTTCTAAGTTCTAAAGCCTGTTCTTTATTAGAATGAGTGAGAGTTCTAAGTTCTAAAGCCTGTTCTTTATTAGAAGGAGTGAGAGTTCTAAGTTATAAGGCCTGTTCTTTATTAGAAGGAGTGAGAGTTCTAAGTTCTAAGGCCTGATCTTTATTAGAAGGACTGAGAAGTTCTAAGTTCTAAAGCCTGTTCTTTATTAGAAGGAGTGAGAGTTCTAAGTTCTAAAGCCTGTTCTCTATTAGAAGGAGTGAGAGTTCTAAGTTCTAAAGCCTGTTCTTTATTAGAAGGAGTGAGAGTTCTAAGTTCTAAAGCCAGTTCTTTATTAGAAGGAGTGAGAGTTCTAAGTTCTAAAGCCTGTTCTTTATTAGAATGAGTGAGAGTTCTAAGTTCTAAAGCCTGTTCTTTATTAGAAGGAGTGAGAGTTCTGAGTTATAAGGCCTGTTCTTTATTAGAAGGAGTGAGAGTTCTAAGTTCTAAGGCCTGATCTTTATTAGAAGGAGTGAGAAGTTCTATGTTCTAAAGCCTGTTCTTTATTAGAAGGAGTGAGATTTCTAAGTTCTAAAGCCTGTTCTTTATTAGAAGGAGTGAGAGTTCTAAGTTCTAAAGCCTGTTCTTTATTAGAAGGAGTGAGAGTTCTAAGCCAACACGCTAAGGTGACATCATATCCTCCAACAGGGGGACGGGGAACACAGTAAAACAGGGTCTGAGAAGAACAGGAAGCAGACGGCCATTTTGTACTGTTTCTGTCTGTGTTACTATGTGTGTGTTACTATGTTCAGGTGGAAAATTCCTATAAAACGTCCATCTCTAGATGTTTTAATAACCGTTGAAGCAGGTTCCGCTGTTTCCTGGGTAACATGGTGGTGGGCGTGGAGAGGAGGCGGATCCCAGCAGGAGACAGGTGCCCCCCGTCCCCCCTCGACCATCTCGGAACGGCTTTAACATCGAGATAAACAGAACCTAGCGGATGTTTAAAACTTTAATCTCCTGTTGTTTCTCAGCATGGTGCCGAGGGTTGGAAGCAGACAACAAACAGTCATCTTTATTTACTTCAAATTATATCTGGATGCATCTACAAGGCTGCTGAGAGAGGGAAGACGTACTAAATACTGCAACCCTCCACAGTTGTCAGGTTCTGCCTCGTACAGGAAGTCGTCCTGCCTTTAGCTGGGGCATTACTGTAACCTGGGGTGTCTGTCCTGAGTAGTCAATGGAACCGAGTCCCTGGTTTCCAGTATAACTACAGACAGTACAGTATAACTCTCTCTCTCTCTCGCTCTCTCTCTCTCTCCCTCTCTCTCTCTCTCTCTCTCTCTCACTCTCTCCCTCTCTCTCTCTCCCTCTCTCTCTCTCTCTCTCTCTCCCTCTCTCCCTTTGTCTGCTCCAAACGGGGAAACCTTATGAGCACAAAAAATACAACTTCCCCATTTAAATCCGTCACTTTAAACTGGAGATCTGATCTTTAATCTGTCCTGAATTGGATGAGTTTCAATCCAACGCAATCCTCACTATAAAGGAATAGGGGGTCATTTAGGACTCATCCTCACTATAAAGGAATACGGGGGTCATTTAGGACTCATCCTCACTATAAAGGAATAGGGGGTCATTTAGGACTCATCCTCACTATAAAGGAATAGGGGGTCATTTAGGACTCATCCCTCACTATAAAGGAATAGGGGGTCATTTAGGACTCATCCTCACTACTCAGGAATAGGGGGTCATTTAGGACTCATCCCTCACTATAAAGGAATACGGGGGTCATTTAGGACTCATCCTCACTATAAAGGAATAGGGGGTCATTTAGGACTCATCCTCACTATAAAGGAATACGGGGGTCATTTAGGACTCATCCTCACTATAAAGGAATAGGGGGTCATTTAGGACTCATCCTCACTATAAAGGAATAGGGGTCATTTAGGACTCATCCTCACTATAAAGGAATAGGGGGTCATTTAGGACTCATCCTCACTACTCAGGAATAGGGGGTCATTTAGGACTCATCCCTCACTATAAAGGAATACGGGGATCATTTAGGACTCATCCCTCACTATAAAGGAATAGGGGGTCATTTAGGACTCATCCCTCACTATAAAGGAATACGGGGGTCATTTAGGACTCATCCTCACTATAAAGGAATAGGGGGTCATTTAGGACTCATCCTCACTATAAAGGAATAGGGGGTCATTTAGGACTCATCCCTCACTATAAAGGAATAGGGGGTCATTTAGGACTCATCCTCACTACTCAGGAATAGGGGGTCATTTAGGACTCATCCCTCACTATAAAGGAATACGGGGATCATTTAGGACTCATCCCTCACTATAAAGGAATAGGGGGTCATTTAGGACTCATCCCTCACTATAAAGGAATAGGGGGTCATTTAGGACTCATCCCTCACTATAAAGGAATAGGGGGTCATTTAGGACTCATCCTCACTATAAAGGAATAGGGGGTCATTTAGGACTCATCCCTCACTATAAAGGAATAGGGGGTCATTTAGGACTCATCCTCACTACTCAGGAATAGGGGTCATTTAGGACTCATCCCTCACTATAAAGGAATAGGGGATCATTTAGGACTCATCCCTCACTATAAAGGAATAGGGGTCATTTAGGACTCATCCCTCACTATAAAGGAATAGGGGGTCATTTAGGACTCATCCCTCACTATAAAGGAATAGGGGGTCATTTAGGACTCATCCCTCACTATAAAGGAATACGTGGTCATTTAGGACTCATGCTCACAATAAATGAATAGGGGGTCATTTAGGACTCATCCTCACTGTAAAGGAATACGGGGGTCATTTAGGACTCATCCCTCACTATAAAGGAATAGGGGGTCATTTAGGACTCATCCCTCACTATAAAGGAATAGGGGGTCATTTAGGACTCATCCCTCACTATAAAGGAATAGGGGGTCATTTAGGACTCATCCCTCACTATAAAGGAATACGGGGTCATTTAGGACTCATCCCTCACTATAAAGGAATAGGGGGTCATTTAGGACTCATCCCTCACTATAAAGGAATAGGGGGTCATTTAGGACTCATCCCTCACTATAAAGGAATAGGGGGTCATTTAGGACTCATCCCTCACTATAAAGGAATAGGGGGTCATTTAGGACTCATCCCTCACTATAAAGGAATAAGGGGTCATTTAGGACTCATCCCTCACAATAAAGGAATAGGGGGTCATTTAGGACTCATCCCTCACTATGAAGGAATAGGGGGTCATTTAGGACTCATCCTCACTATAAAGGAATAGGGGGTCATTTAGGACTCATCCCTCACTATAAAGGAATAGGGGGTCATTTAGGACTCATCCCTCACTATAAACGAATAGGGGGTCATTTAGGACTCATCCCTCACTATGAAGGAATAGGGGGTCATTTAGGACTCATCCTCACTATAAAGGAACACGCGGTCATTTAGGACTCATCCTCACTATAAAGCCTGAGCTCTGCCTTCCGATCAACGGAGGGGGTCATTTAGGACTCATCCTCACTATAAAGCCTGAGCTCTGCCTTCCGATCAGCGGAGGGGGTCATTTAGGACTCATCCTCACTATAAAGCCTGAGCTCTGCCTTCTGATCAACGGAGGGGGTCATTTAGGACTCAGCCTCACTATAAAGCCTGAGCTCTGCCTTCCGATCAACAGAGGGGGTCATTTAGGACTCAGCCTCACTATAAAGCCTGAGCTCTGCCTTCCGATCAACGGAGGGGGTCATTTAGGACTCAGACTCACTATAAAGCCTGAGCTCTGCCTTCCGATCAACGGAGGGGGTAATTTAGGACTCATGCTCACTATAAAGCCTGAGCTCTGCCTTCCGATCAACGGAGGGGGTCATTTAGGACTCAGGCTCACTATAAAGCCTGAGCTCTGCCTTCCGATCAACGGAGGGGGTAATTTAGGACTCATGCTCACTATAAAGCCTGAGCTCTGCCTTCCGATCAACGGAGGGGGTCATTTAGGACTCAGCCTCACTATAAAGCCTGAGCTCTGCCTTCCGATCAACGGAGGGGGTCATTTAGGACTCAGACTCACTATAAAGCGTGAGCTCTGCCTTCCGATCAACGGAGGGGGTCATTTAGGACTCAGACTCACTATAAAGCCTGAGCTCTGCCTTCCGATCAACGGAGGGGGTAATTTAGGACTCATGCTCACTATAAAGCCTGAGCTCTGCCTTCCGATCAACGGAGGGGGTCATTTAGGACTCAGACTCACTATAAAGCCTGAGCTCTGCCTTCCGATCAACGGAGGGGGTCATTTAGGACTCAGACTCACTATAAAGCCTGAGCTCTGCCTTCCGATCAACGGAGGGGGTCATTTAGGACTCATCCTCACTATAAAGCCTGAGCTCTGCCTTCCGATCAACGGAGGGGGTAATTTAGGACTCATCCTCACTATAAAGCCTGAGCTCTGCCTTCTGATCAACGGAGGGGGTCATTTAGGACTCAGACTCACTATAAAGCCTGAGCTCTGCCTTCTGATCAACGGAGGGGGTCATTTAGGACTCAGACTCACTATAAAGCCTGAGCTCTGCCTTCTGATCAACGGAGGGGGTCATTTAGGACTCAGACTCACTATAAAGCCTGAGCTCTGCCTTCCGATCAACGGAGGGGGTAATTTAGGACTCAGACTCACTATAAAGCCTGAGCTCTGCCTTCTGATCAACGGAGGGGGTCATTTAGGACTCATCCTCACTATAAAGCCTGAGCTCTGCCTTCCGATCAACGGAGGGGGTCATTTAGGACTCATCCTCACTATAAAGCCTGAGCTCTGCCTTCCGATCAACGGAGGGGGTCATTTAGGACTCATCCTCACTATAAAGCCTGAGCTCTGCCTTCCGATCAACGGAGGGGGTCATTTAGGACTCATCCTCACTATAAAGCCTGAGCTCTGCCTTCCGATCAACGGAGGGGGTCATTTAGGACTCAGACTCACTATAAAGCCTGAGCTCTGCCTTCCGATCAACGGAGGGGGTAATTTAGGACTCAGACTCACTATAAAGCCTGAGCTCTGCATTCCGATCAACGGAGGGGGTCATTTAGGACTCATCCTCACTATAAAGCCTGAGCTCTGCCTTCCGATCAACGGAGGGGGTCATTTAGGACTCATCCTCACTATAAAGCCTGAGCTCTGCCTTCCGATCAACGGAGGGGGTCATTTAGGACTCATGCTCACTATAAAGCCTGAGCTCTGCCTTCCGATCAACGGAGGGGGTCATTTAGGACTCAGACTCACTATAAAGCCTGAGCTCTGCCTTCTGATCAACGGAGGGGGTCATTTAGGACTCAGACTCACTATAAAGCCTGAGCTCTGCCTTCTGATCAACGGAGGGGGTCATTTAGGACTCAGACTCACTATAAAGCCTGAGCTCTGCCTTCCGATCAACGGAGGGGGTAATTTAGGACTCAGACTCACTATAAAGCCTGAGCTCTGCATTCCGATCAACGGAGGGGGTCATTTAGGACTCATCCTCACTATAAAGCCTGAGCTCTGCCTTCCGATCAACGGAGGGGGTCATTTAGGACTCATCCTCACTATAAAGCCTGAGCTCTGCCTTCCGATCAACGGAGGGGGTAATTTAGGACTCATGCTCACTATAAAGCCTGAGCTCTGCCTTCCGATCAACGGAGGGGGTCATTTAGGACTCAGACTCACTATAAAGCCTGAGCTCTGCCTTCCGATCAACGGAGGGGGTCATTTAGGACTCAGACTCACTATAAAGCCTGAGCTCTGCCTTCCGATCAACGGAGGGGGTCATTTAGGACTCATCCTCACTATAAAGCCTGAGCTCTGCCTTCCGATCAACGGAGGGGGTCATTTAGGACTCATCCTCACTATAAAGCCTGAGCTCTGCCTTCCGATCAACGGAGGGGGTCATTTAGGACTCATCCTCACTATAAAGCCTGAGCTCTGCCTTCTGATCAACGGAGGGGGTCATTTAGGACTCAGCCTCACTATAAAGCCTGAGCTCTGCCTTCCGATCAACGGAGGGGGTCATTTAGGACTCAGACTCACTATAAAGCCTGAGCTCTGCCTTCCGATCAACGGAGGGGGTAATTTAGGACTCAGACTCACTATAAAGCCTGAGCTCTGCCTTCCGATCAACGGAGGGGGTAATTTAGGACTCAGACTCACTATAAAGCCTGAGCTCTGCATTCCGATCAACGGAGGGGGTCATTTAGGACTCATCCTCACTATAAAGCTTGAGCTCTGCCTTCCGATCAACGGAGGGGGTCATTTAGGACTCATCCTCACTATAAAGCCTGAGCTCTGCCTTCCGATCAACGGAGGGGGTAATTTAGGACTCATGCTCACTATAAAGCCTGAGCTCTGCCTTCCGATCAACGGAGGGGGTCATTTAGGACTCAGACTCACTATAAAGCCTGAGCTCTGCCTTCCGATCAACGGAGGGGGTCATTTAGGACTCAGACTCACTATAAAGCCTGAGCTCTGCCTTCCGATCAACGGAGGGGGTCATTTAGGACTCATCCTCACTATAAAGCCTGAGCTCTGCCTTCCGATCAACGGAGGGGGTCATTTAGGACTCATCCTCACTATAAAGCCTGAGCTCTGCCTTCCGATCAACGGAGGGGGTCATTTAGGACTCATCCTCACTATAAAGCCTGAGCTCTGCCTTCTGATCAACGGAGGGGGTCATTTAGGACTCAGCCTCACTATAAAGCCTGAGCTCTGCCTTCCGATCAACGGAGGGGGTCATTTAGGACTCAGACTCACTATAAAGCCTGAGCTCTGCCTTCCGATCAACGGAGGGGGTAATTTAGGACTCAGACTCACTATAAAGCCTGAGCTCTGCCTTCCGATCAACGGAGGGGGTAATTTAGGACTCAGACTCACTATAAAGCCTGAGCTCTGCATTCCGATCAACGGAGGGGGTCATTTAGGACTCATCCTCACTATAAAGCCTGAGCTCTGCCTTCCGATCAACGGAGGGGGTCATTTAGGACTCATCCTCACTATAAAGCCTGAGCTCTGCCTTCCGATCAACGGAGGGGGTCATTTAGGACTCATCCTCACTATAAAGCCTGAGCTCTGCCTTCCGATCAACGGAGGGGGTCATTTAGGACTCATCCTCACTATAAAGCCTGAGCTCTGCCTTCCGATCAACGGAGGGGGTCATTTAGGACTCAGACTCACTATAAAGCCTGAGCTCTGCCTTCCGATCAACGGAGGGGGTCATTTAGGACTCATCCTCACTATAAAGCCTGAGCTCTGCCTTCCGATCAACGGAGGGGGTCATTTAGGACTCATCCTCACTATAAAGCCTGAGCTCTGCCTTCCGATCAACGGAGGGGGTCATTTAGGACTCATCCTCACTATAAAGCCTGAGCTCTGCCTTCTGATCAACGGAGGGGGTCATTTAGGACTCAGCCTCACTATAAAGCCTGAGCTCTGCCTTCCGATCAACGGAGGGGGTCATTTAGGACTCAGACTCACTATAAAGCCTGAGCTCTGCCTTCCGATCAACGGAGGGGGTAATTTAGGACTCAGACTCACTATAAAGCCTGAGCTCTGCCTTCCGATCAACGGAGGGGGTCATTTAGGACTCATCCTCACTATAAAGCCTGAGCTCTGCCTTCCATCGATCAACAGATTCTTCATCAAGGAGGATAAAAGACCTGATTATATTATCACTCACAGACACAACAGATTAAAGAGGAGATGGGTGTGTCTGTCTGTGTGTGTGTGTGTGTGTGTGTGTGTGTGTGTGTGTGTGTGTGTGTGTGTGTGTGTGTGTGTGTGTGTGTGTGTGTGTGTGTGTGTGTGTGTGTGTGTGTGTGTGTGTGAGGAGATGGGTGTGTCTGTCTGTCTGTCTGTATGTGTATGTGTGTCTGTGTGTGTCTGTGTGTGTGTGTGTGTGTGTGTGTGTGTGTGTGTGTGTGTGTAGAGATGGGTGTGTCTGTCTGTCTGTCTGTATGTGTATGTGTGTCTGTGTGTGTCTGTGTGTGTGTGTGTGTGTGTGTGTGTGTGTGTGTGTGTGTGTGTGTGTGTGTGTGTGTGTGTGTGTGAGGAGATGGGTGTGCCAGGTCTGGCGGACGTTAGGCTAGCGTAGCACCCAGAACTAATCAGAGATCAGAGAGACAGGAAGAGAAGAGCAACAGCGCCCTGTTCAGAGCACCACAGAGGCAGAGAGGGCAATGCCACCCAGGTCAGGGGTGAGGGGAGAGAAGATGGGAGAGGGGTAGAGAGAAGGGTGTGGGGAGAAGGGAGGAGAGAGGGGAGAGGGGAGGAGAAAGGGGAGAGGGGAGTAGAGAGGGGAGAGGGGAGGAGAGAGGGGAGGAGAGAGGGGAGAGGGGAGGAGAGCGGGGAGAGGAGAAAGTTGTGAAGGGTTAGATCGGAGAGGGGTTAGCTGACTACTGTTTAGTTGTGTGGAGGAAGGGACAGAGGGGGATGAGCTGACAGGTTAGGGCTGTTTAGTAGTGTGGAGGAAGGGAGGAAGGGACAGGGGGGATGAGCTGACAGGTTAGGGCTGTTTAGTAGTGTGGAGGAAGGGAGGAAGGGACAGGGGGATGAGCTGACAGGTTAGGGCTGTTTAGTAGTGTGGAGGAAGGGACAGGGGGATGAGCTGACAGGTTAGGGCTGTTTAGTAGTGTGGAGGAAGGGAGGAAGGGACAGAGGGGGATGAGCTGACAGGTTAGGGCTGTTTAGTAGTGTGGAGGAAGGGAGGAAGGGACAGAGGGGGATGAGCTGACAGGTTAGGGCTGTTTAGTAGTGTGGAGGAAGGGACAGAGGGGGATGAGCTGACAGGTTAGGGCTGTTTAGTAGTGTGGAGGAAGGGAGGAAGGGACAGAGGGGGATGAGCTGACAGGTTAGGGCTGTTTAGTAGTGTGGAGGAAGGGAGGAAGGGACAGAGGGGGATGAGCTGACAGGTTAGGGCTGTTTAGTAGTGTGGAGGAAGGGAGGAAGGGGGATGAGCTGACAGGTTAGGGCTGTTTAGTAGTGTGGAGGAAGGGCCAGAGGCGGATGAGCTGACAGGTTAGGGCTGTTTAGTAGTGTGGAGGAAGGGAGGAAGGGACAGAGGGGGATGAGCTGACAGGTTAGGGCTGTTTAGTAGTGTGGAGGAAGGGAGGAAGGGACAGGGGGATGAGCTGACAGGTTAGGGCTGTTTAGTAGTGTGGAGGAAGGGAGGAAGGGACAGAGGGGGATGAGCTGACAGGTTAGGGCTGTTTAGTAGTGTGGAGGAAGGGAGGAAGGGACAGAGGGGGATGAGCTGACAGGTTAGGGCTGTTTAGTAGTGTGGAGGAAGGGAGGAAGGGACAGGGGGGGATGAGCTGACAGGTTAGGGCTGTTTAGTAGTGTGGAGGAAGGGACAGAGGGGGATGAGCTGACAGGTTAGGGCTGTTTAGTAGTGTGGAGGAAGGGCCAGAGGGGGATGAGCTGACAGGTTAGGGCTGTTTAGTAGTGTGGAGGAAGGGAGGAAGGGACAGAGGGGGATGAGCTGACAGGTTAGGGCTGTTTAGTAGTGTGGAGGAAGGGAGGAAGGGACAGAGGGGGATGAGCTGACAGGTTAGGGCTGTTTAGTAGTGTGGAGGAAGGGAGGAAGGGACAGGGGGGGATGAGCTGACAGGTTAGGGCTGTTTAGTAGTGTGGAGGAAGGGACAGAGGGGGATGAGCTGACAGGTTAGGGCTGTTTAGTAGTGTGGAGGAAGGGCCAGAGGGGGATGAGCTGACAGGTTAGGGCTGTTTAGTAGTGTGGAGGAAGGGAGGAAGGGACAGTGGGGGATGAGCTGAAGGGACAGAGGGGGATGAGCTGACAGGTTAGGGCTGTTTAGTAGTGTGGAGGAAGGGAGGAAGGGGGATGAGCTGACAGGTTAGGGCTGTTTAGTAGTGTGGAGGAAGGGCCAGAGGCGGATGAGCTGACAGGTTAGGGCTGTTTAGTAGTGTGGAGGAAGGGACAGAGGGGGATGAGCTGACAGGTTAGGGCTGTTTAGTAGTGTGGAGGAAGGGAGGAAGGGACAGGGGGGGATGAGCTGACAGGTTAGGGCTGTTTAGTAGTGTGGAGGATGGAGTGGGGGTTGGTGGGCAGGGGAGGAAGAAGGGGAGGAGTAGGAGAGCAGGAAGGAGGGGGGAGTGATGAGGAGTCTGATGTGAAAAGCAGCTCCTGCGTGGGTGGATTTAGACACCTCTGTCTGTCCGGCTTGAGTCAGTCGGGATGAAAGTGGGATGACAGTTCATCAGAGAAGATTGGGTCACCACACACCCACTTATCATTGCTGTCACACAAGACACAAAGCTTCCCTGACCTCTCTATCGTCCCAAATATTACACTTATTCATAGAGAAGAAAAGAGGGATGAGAGAGAGAGAGAGAGAGATAGAGGGGGATGAGAGAGAGAGATAGAGGGGGATGAGAGAGAGAGAGAGAGAGAGATAGGGATGAGAGAGAGAGAGTGCGAGAGAAAGAAAGAGAGGGAGATTGGTATAGAGAGTGAGAGAGAGAGAGAGAGAGAGAGAGAGAGAGAGAGAGAGAGAGAGAGAGAGAGAGAGAGAGAGAAAGAAAGAAAGAGAGGGAGATTGGTATAGAGAGTGAGAGAGAGAGAGAGAGATAGAGAGAGAGAGAGAGAGAGAGAGAGAGAGAGAGAAAGAAAGAAAGAGAGGGAGATTGGTATAGAGAGTGAGAGAGAGGCTCCTCTTTGTCTACAGAGAACAGACGTGTTACCATACAGTCCAGCCAGCGATTATTAAGGGACCAGACAGTTGATGGGGTGGGTCGGGGTGGAGCGGGGGGTGGAGCGGGGTGGGTCGGGGTGGTGGAGTGGAGCGGGGTGGGTCGGGGTTGTGAGGCGGGGTGGGACGGGGTTGTGAGGCGGCGTGGGTCTGGGTTGTGAAACGGGGTGGGTCTGGGTCTGGGTTGTGTTACGGGGTGGGTCTGGGTTGTGAAACGGGGTGGGTCTGGGTCTGGGTTGTGTAACGGGGTGGGTCTGGGTCTGGGTTGTGTAACGGGGTGGGTCTGGGTTGTGAAACGGGGTGGGTCTGGGTCTGGGTTGTGAAACGGGGTGGGTCTGGGTTGTGAAACGGGGTGGGTCTGGGTCTGGGTTGTGAGGCGGGGTGGGTCTGGGTCTGGGTTGTGAAACGGGGGGTGGGTCTGGGTCTGGGTTGTGTAACGGGGTGGGTCTGGGTCTGGGTTGTGAAACGGGGTGGGTCTGGGTCTGGGTTGTGAAACGGGGTGGGTCTGGGTCTGGGTTGTGAAACGGGGTGGGTCTGGGTTGTGAAACGGGGTGGGTCTGGGTCTGGGTTGTGAAACGGGGTGGGTCTGGGTCTGGGTTGTGTAACGGGGTGGGTCTGGGTCTGGGTTGTGAAACGGGGTGGGTCTGGGTTGTGAAACGGGGTGGGTCTGGGTTGTGAAACGGGGTGGGTCTGGGTTGTGAAACGGGGTGGGTCGTGAATGTGGAATAATGAAGTACTGTGGGGTGAATATACACCACAAAACATGAATCATCTGTTGCTCAACATCTTGTGGGATGTAATAGTCACTCCTAATCAGAACCGTGAAGAACATCTCCTTCAGAATTTCCACCTCTTGTGTGCCCTATTGGCACGACGCACGACCACGTTCGCCAAAGGTTTACAAAGTATTACCAAACATCATTAAATCAAGGATCGGGTATCTGCAGTCTCTTCTAACTGTAGGCTCGTGGCCAAAAGTTAGGAGAATGACACAAATATTAATTTTCAAAAAGTCTGCTGCCTCAGTTTGTATGATGGCAATTTGCATATACTCCAGAATGTTATGAAGAGTGATCAGATGAATTACAATTAACAGATTAATTAATTAAAAGTCCCTCTTTGCCATGCAAATGAACTGAATCCCCCCAAAACATTTCCACTGCATTTCAGTCCTGCCACAAAAGGACCAGCTGACATCATGTCAGTGATTCTCTCATTAACACAGGTGTGAGTGTTGACGAGGACAAGGCTGGAGATCACTCTGTCATGTGGGTTGAGTTCGAATAACAGACTGGATGCTTCAAAAGGAGGGTGGTGCTTGGAATCATTGTTCTTCCTCTGTCAACCATGGTTACCTGCAAGGAAACACGTGCCGTCATCATTGCTTTGCACAAAAAAAGGGCTTCGCTGGCAAGGATATTGCTGCCAGTCAGATTGCACCTAAATCAACCATTTAACGGATCATCAAGAACTTCAAGGAGAGCGGTTCAATTGTTGTGAAGAAGGCTTCAGGGTGCCCAAGAATGTCCAGCAAGCGCCAGAACCGCCTCCTAAAGTTGATTCAGCTGCAGGATCGGGGCACCACCAGTATAGAGCTTGCTCAGGAATGGCAGCAGGCAGGTGTTAGTACATCTGCACGCACAGTGATGCGAAGACTTTTGGAGGATGGCCTGGTGTCAAGAAGGGCAGCAAAGAAGCCACTTCTCTCCAGGAAAAACATCAGGGACAGACTGATATTCTGCAAAAGGTACAGGGATTGGACTGCTGAGGACTGGGGTAAAGTCATTTTCACTGATGAATCCCCTTTCCGATTGTTTGGGGCATCCGGAAATAAAGCTTGTCCGGAGAAGGTGAGCGCTACCATCAGTCCTGTGTCATGCCAACAGCAAAGCATCCCGAGACCATTCATGTGTGGGGTTGCTTCTCAGCCAAGGGATTGGGCTCACTCACAATTTTGCCTAAGAACACAGCCATGAATTAATAATTTTTCCAACACATCTTCCGAGAGTAACTTCTCTCTCTGGAATGTCCAGTATGTCATGACTTTCTCTCTCTGTCTCTCTCTGACTCTCTCTCTCTCTCTCACTCACTCTCTCTTCTTCTCTCTCTCTCTCTCTCTCTGTCTCTCACTCTTCTCTCTCTATCTCTCTCTGGCCAGTCCAGTATGTAATGACTCTCTCTCTCTCACTCACTCTCTCGCTCACTCACTCTCTCTCTCTCTCTCTCTCTATCTCTCTCTGGCCTGTCCAGTATGTAATGACTCTCTCTCTCTCTCACTCATTCTCTCTCTTACTCTCTCTCTCTCTCTGGCCTGTCCAGTATGTAATGACTCTCTCTCTCTCACTCATTCTTTCTCTTACTCTCTCTCTCTGGCCTGTCCAGTATGTAATGACTTTTCTAGTGTTAGGTGGCGGCCAGCAGCACCTTTGAAGTTGCTCATCTCCATGTGTCATAGTCAACCCACACACTTTTCCCCTCCAGCCTTCCAGTGAGCTAGAGCCCTGTACAGGCTCCGTGGAGAGAGAAATGGAGAGATACATAGAAAGAGAGAGAGAGAGGGAGGGGATAGACACAGGGGTGAGAGAGAGAGAGAGAGAGAGAGAGAGGGAGGGGAAAGACACAGGGGTGAGAGAGAGAGAGAGAGAGAGAGAGAGGGAGGGGATAGACACAGGGGTGAGAGAGAGAGAGAGAGAGGGGGAGGGGATAGACACAGGGGTGAGAGAGAGAGAGAGGGAGGGGATAGACACAGGGGTGAGAGAGATAGAGAGAGAGAGAGAGGGAGGGGATAGACACAGGGGTGAGAGAGATAGAGAGAGAGAGAAAGATGGTGGTGGAGAGAGAGAGAGGGAGGGATAGACACAGGGGTGAGAGAGATAGAGAGAGAGAGAGAGAGAGGGAGGGGATAGACACAGGGGAGAGAGAGATAGAGAGAGAGAGAAAGATGGTGGTGGAGAGAGAGAGAGAGGGAGAGAGAGAGAGAGAGAGGGAGGGAAAGAGAGAGAGAAATAGGGAGCGACAGAGAGAGAAAGAGAGAGAGAGAGAGAGAGAAAGAGTAGAGACAGAGAGAGAGAAAGAGAGAGAGAAAGAGGAGCGACAGAGAGAGAAAGAGAGAGACAGAGAGACAGAGAAAGAGGTAGAGACAGAGAGAGAGAAAGAGGGAGAGAAAGAGAGAGAGAAAGAGGGAGAGAGAGAGAGAGAGAAAGAGGGAGAGACAGAGAGAGAAAGAGAGAGAGACAGAGAGAGAGAGAAAGAGGGAGAGTCCAGGAAGGGACATAAAGAAAGAGAGAGAAAGAGGGAGAGTCCCAGAAGGGACATAAAGACAGAGAGAGCTCAGTGACTGATCCTGAGCCCAATGAGGTGAATGTAGCTTCCTCTCCCCACCTCTCTGTTCCAGCTTTTCCTCAATAAGGCTTTGATCAGCTGTTACATGGAATTCCACTATTGAGCCGAACAGACTAATATATGTAGCAGCATGAGTCTGGTCAAAGGATACGTTGGGGAAAGTTCAGAGTTCATTTAGACTTTTATTAACAGGGTCATCAACCAGCAGCACTAGGGATATTGAAGCCGGAGACTCACATCTCCCTCACTAGGGATATTGAAGCCGGAGACTCACATCTCCTCACTAGGGATATTGAAGCCAGAGACTCACATCTCCTCACTAGGGATATTGAAGCCGGAGACTCACATCTCCCTCACTAGGGATATTGAAGCCAGAGACTCACATCTCCCTCACTAGGGATATTGAAGCCAGAGACTCACATCTCCTCACTAGGGATATTGAAGCCGGAGACTCACATCTCCCTCACTAGGGATATTGAAGCCAGAGACTCACATCTCCCTCACTAGGGATATTGAAGCCAGAGACTCACATCTCCCTCACTAGGGATATTGAAGCCAGAGACTCACATCTCCCTCACTAGGGATATTGAAGCCAGAGACTCACATCTCCCTCACTAGGGATATTGAAGCCGGAGACTCATATCTCCCTCACTAGGGATATTGAAGCCAGAGACTCACATCTCCCTCACTAGGGATATTGAAGCCAGAGACTCACATCTCCCTCACTAGGGATATTGAAGCCAGAGACTCACATCTCCCTCACTAGGGATATTGAAGCCAGAGACTCACATCTCCCTCACTAGGGATATTGAAGCCAGAGACTCACATCTCCCTCACTAGGGATATTGAAGCCAGAGACTCACATCTCCCTCACTAGGGATATTGAAGCCAGAGACTCACATCTCCCTCACTAGGGATATTGAAGCCAGAGACTCACATCTCCCTCACTAGGGATATTGAAGCCGGAGACTCATATCTCCCTCACTAGGGATATTGAAGCAAGAGACTCACATCTCCCTCACTAGGGATATTGAAGCCGGAGACTCACATCTCCCTCACTAGGGATATTGAAGCCAGAGACTCACATCTCCCTCACTAGGGATATTGAAGCCAGAGACTCACATCTCCCTCACTAGGGATATTGAAGCCGGAGACTCACATCTCCCTCACTAGGGATATTGAAGCCGGAGACTCACATCTCCCTCACTAGGGATATTGAAGCCAGAGACTCACATCTCCCTCACTAGGGATATTGAAGCCAGAGACTCACATCTCCTCACTACGGATATTGAAGCCGGAGACTCACATCTCCCTCACTAGGGATATTGAAGCCGGAGACTCACATCTCCCTCACTAGGGATATTGAAGCCAGAGACTCACATCTCCGGATCATCCAGAGCCGCTAGTCTGACTGGGAGCCATATTTAGGTAGCCTGTTTTGTCATTGTGGGTTGTGGGTGATTGTCTATGTTAGTTGCTTGTGTCAGCACAGTTCTCATTATAGCTTCACGGTCGTTATTCATTTATTGTTTTGTATAGTTTGTATTCAGTGTTCAGTGCTTTCTTTAATTAAAAAATCATCATGAACACATACCACGCTGCATTTTGGTCCGCTCCTTACGATGATCGTGACAACTACAGAACATCGGGACCGACTACAGAACATCAGGACCGACTACAGAACATCGGGACCGGAAAACAGAACATCAGGACCGACTACAGAACATCGGGACCGACTACAGAACACCGGGACCGACTACAGAACATCAGGACCGACTACAGAACATCGGGACCGACTACAGAACATCGGGACCGACTACAGAACATCAGGACCGACTACAGAACATCGGGACCGACTACAGAACATCAGGACCGACTACAGAACATCTGGACCGACTACAGAACACACCGATTACAGAACATCGGGACCGACTACAGAACATCGGGACCGACTACAGAACATCGGGACCGACTACAGAACATCAGGACCGACTACAGAACATCAGGACCGACTACAGAACATCAGGACCGACTACAGAACATTGGGACCGACTACAGAACATCAGGACCGACTACAGAACATCGGGACCGACTACAGAACATCGGGACCGACTACAGAACATCAGGACCGACTACAGAACATCAGGACCGACTACAGAACATCAGGACCGACTACAGAACACCGGGACCGACTACAGAACATCAGGACCGACTACAGAACATCGGGACCGACTACAGAACATCAGGACCGACTACAGAACATCTGGACCGACTACAGAACACCGGGACCGACTACAGAACATCGGGAACACAGAACATCGGGACCGACTACAGAACATCGGGACCGACTACAGAACATCAGGACCGACTACAGAACATCAGGACCGACTACAGAACATCAGGACCGACTACAGAACATCGGGACCGACTACAGAACATCAGGACGACTACAGAACATCGGGACCGACTACAGAACATCGGGACCGACTACAGAACATCAGGACCGACTACAGAACATCAGGACCGACTACAGAACATCGGGACCGACTACAGAACACCGGGACCGACTACAGAACATCAGGACCGACTACAGAACATCAGGACCGACTACAGAACATCAGGACCGACTACAGAACACCGGGACCGACTACAGAACATCAGGACCGACTACAGAGCACCGGAACCGAGTACAGAACATCAGGACCGACTACAGAACACCGGGACCGACTACAGAACATCAGGACCGACTACAGAACACCGGGAGAACAGAACATCAGGACCGACTACAGAACACGACCGACTACAGAACACCGGGACCGACTACAGAACATCAGGACCGACTACAGAACACTGGGACTGACTACAGAACATCAGGACCGACTACAGAACATCAAGACCGACTACAGAACATCAAGACTGACTACAGAACACCGGGACCGACTACAGAACAGCAAGACCGACTACAGAACATCAGGACCGACTACAGAACATCGGGACCGACTACAGAACATCGGGACCGACTACAGAACATCGGGACCGACTACAGAACATTGGGACCGACACAGAACATTGGGACCGACTACAGAACATCGGGACCGACTACAGAACATCAGGACCGACTACAGAACATCGGGACCGACAGAGAACATCGGGACCGACTACAGAACATCAGGACATACAGAACATCGGGACCGACTACAGAACATCAGGATCGACTACAGAACATCAGGACCGACTACAGAACATCAGGACCGACTACAGAACATCCGGACTGACTACAGAACACCGGGACTGACTACAGAACATCGGGACCGACTACAGAACATCAGGACCGACTACAGAACATCAGGACCGACTACAGAACACGGGGACCAACAACAGACTGTCAGTAACGACACAGAGTACATGATGATCCAGGACAGACTGTCAGTAACGACACAGAGTACATGATGATCCAGGACAGACTGTCAGTAACGACACAGAGTACATGATGATCCAGGACAGACTGTCAGTAACGACACAGAGCACATGATGATCCAGGACCGACAACAGACTGTCAGTAACGACACAGAGTACATGATGATCCAGGACAGACTGTCAGTAACGACACAGAGCACATGATGATCCAGGACAGACAACAGACTGTCAGTAACGACACAGAGTACATGATGATCCAGGACAGACTGTCAGTAACGATACAGAGCACATGATGATCCAGGACCGACAACAGACTGTCAGTAACGACACAGAGTACATGATGATCCAGGACAGACTGTCAGTAACGACACAGAGTACATGATGATCCAGGACCGACAACAGACTGTCAGTAACGACACAGAGTACATGATGATCCAGGACAGACTGTCAGTAACGACACAGAGCACATGATGATCCAGGACCGACAACAGACTGTCAGTAACGACACAGAGTACATGATGATCCAGGACAGACTGTCAGTAACGACACAGAGTACATGATGATCCAGGACCGACAACAGACTGTCAGTAACGACACAGAGTACATGATGATCCAGGACAGACTGTCAGTAACGACACAGAGCACATGATGATCCAGGACAGACAACAGACTGTCAGTAACGACACAGAGCACATGATGATCCAGGACAGACTGTCAGTAACGACACAGAGCACATGATGATCCAGGACAGACTGTCAGTAACGACACAGAGTACATGATGATCCAGGACAGACTGTCAGTAACGTCACAGAGTACATGATGATCCAGGACCGACAACAGACTGTCAGTAACGTCACAGAGCACATGATGATCCAGGACCGACAACAGACTGTCAGTAACGACACAGAGCACATGATGATCCAGGACCGACAACAGACTGTCAGTAACGACACAGAGCACATGATGATCCAGGACAGACTGTCAGTAACGACACAGAGTACATGATGATCCAGGACCGACAACAGACTGTCAGTAACGACACAGAGCACATGATGATCCAGGACCGACAACAGACTGTCAGACACAGAGTACATGATGATCCAGGACAGACAACAGACTGTCAGTAACGACACAGAGCACATGATGATCCAGGACAGACAACACAGCATCAGGACCGACTACAGAGCATCAGGACCGACTACAGAATATCAGTAACGACACAGAGCACATGATGATCCAGGACAGACTGTCAGTAACGACACAGAGTACATGATGATCCAGGACCGACAACAGACTGCCAGTAACTACACAGAGCACATGATGATCCAGGACCGACAACAGACTGTCAGTAACGACACAGAGCACATGATGATCCAGGACAGACAACAGACTGTCAGTAACGACACAGAGTACATGATGATCCAGGACAGACTGTCAGTAACGACACAGAGCACATGATGATCCAGGACAGACAACAGACTGTCAGTAACGACACAGAGCACATGATGATCCAGGACAGACTGTCAGTAACGACACAGAGCACATGATGATCCAGGACAGACTGTCAGTAACGACACAGAGCACATGATGATCCAGGACAGACAACAGACTGTCAGTAACGACACAGAGTACATGATGATCCAGGACCGACAACAGACTGTCAGTAACGACACAGAGTACATGATGATCCAGGACAGACAACAGACTGTCAGTAACGACACAGAGTACATGATGATCCAGGACAGACAACAGACTGTCAGTAACGACACAGAGCACATGATGATCCAGGACCGACAACAGACTGTCAGTAACGACACAGAGTACATGATGATCCAGGACAGACTGTCAGTAACGACACAGAGCACATGATGATCCAGGACAGACAACAGACTGTCAGTAACGACACAGAGCACATGATGATCCAGGACAGACAACAGACTGTCAGTAACGACACAGAGCACATGATGATCCAGGACAGACTGTCAGTAACGACACAGAGTACATGATGATCCAGGACAGACAACAGACTGTCAGTAACGACACAGAGTACATGATGATCCAGGACAGACTGTCAGTAATGACACAGAGCACATGATGATCCAGGACAGACAACAGACTGTCAGACACAGAGTACATGATGATCCAGGACAGACTGTCAGTAACGACACAGAGTACATGATGATCCAGGACAGACTGTCAGTAACGACACAGAGCACATGATGATCCAGGACAGACAACAGACTGTCAGTAACGACACAGAGCACATGATGATCCAGGACCGACAACAGACTGTCAGTAACGACACAGAGTACATGATGATCCAGACAGACAACAGACTGTCAGTAACGACACAGAGCACATGATGATCCAGGACAGACAACAGACTGTCAGTAACGACACAGAGCACATGATGATCCAGGACAGACAACAGACTGTCAGTCCAGAGTACATGATGATCCAGGACAGACTGTCAGTAACGACACAGAGCACATGATGATCCAGGACAGATAACAGACTGTCAGTAACGACACAGAGTACATGATGATCCAGGACAGACAACAGACTGTCAGTAACGACACAGAGCACATGATGATCCAGGACAGACAACAGACTGTCAGTAACGACACAGAGCACATGATGATCCAGGACAGACAACAGACTGTCAGTAACGACACAGAGCACATGATGATCCAGGACAGACAACAGACTGTCAGTAACGACACAGAGCACATGATGATCCAGGACAGACAACAGACTGTCAGTAACGACACAGAGTACATGATGATCCAGGACAGACTGTCAGTAACGACACAGAGATGATGATCCAGGACAGACAACAGACTGTCAGTAACGACACAGAGTACATGATGATCCAGGACAGACTGTCAGTAACGACACAGAGTACATGATGATCCAGGACAGACAACAGACTGTCAGTAACGACACAGAGCACATGATGATCCAGGACAGACAACAGACTGTCAGTAACGACACAGAGTACATGATGATCCAGGACAGACTGTCAGTAACGACACAGAGCACATGATGATCCAGGACCGACAACAGACTGTCAGTAACGACACAGAGTACATGATGATCCAGGACAGACTGTCAGTAACGACACAGAGCACATGATGATCCAGGACAGACAACAGACTGTCAGTAACGACACAGAGCACATGATGATCCAGGACAGACAACAGACTCTCAGTAACGACACAGAGTACATGATGATCCAGGACAGACAACAGACTGTCAGTAACGACACAGAGTACATGATGATCCAGGACAGACAACAGACTGTCAGTAACGACACAGAGTACATGATGATCCAGGACAGACTGTCAGTAACGACACAGAGTACATGATGATCCAGGACAGACAACAGACTGTCAGTAACGACACAGAGTACATGATGATCCAGGACAGACTGTCAGTAACGACACAGAGCACATGATGATCCAGGACACATTATATCTGTTTGGACCCATAATTTGATTCATGTTGTGAATTTGATCAGAATAAATCACCATCGTTATGATCTATAAAAAGACCCTTTCCTCCTTCCTCTTGACAATGTGACGTGGATGTGTTGTTCTCTCAGCTTCCTCTCTCGGGTCAGTCCCAGTTCAACAACACTAAACAAGCTCTCTCTAAATACTGATGACTTATCCCAAACACATCAACCTGATTACTCCCAGTCCAACAGACAGTGCCCTTTTCCAGTCCATGTACCCAGGACGGATATATAAAACAGACACAAACAGACGCAAAGCTTTCAAATTCATTAATAAAGAGTAGATGTGATATTCTGTCTAAGAATAGCTACTTAATGTGAATGAATAATCCTTATCAAAGTGATTACAGTCGACTGAACAACACAGACGTCACAGTGTTGATAATTGGTCACCGTTCTATTTCAGTCTCTCAACACACTGTCTGGCCACTTTACATGCTACCATGAATTATCTCAACACTGTCTGGCCCTTAACATGCTACCATGAATTATCTCAACACTGTCTGGCCCTTTACATGCTACCATGAATTATCTCAACACTGTCTGGCCCTTTACATGCTACCATGAATTATCTCAACACTGTCTGGCCCTTTACATGCTACCATGAATTATCTCAACACTGTCTGGCCCTTTATGCTACCATGAATTATCTCAACACTGCCCTTTACATGCTACCATGAATTATCTCAACACTGTCTGGCCCTTTACATGCTACCATGAATTATCTCAACACTGTCTGGCCCTTTACATGCTACCATGAATTATCTCAACACTGTCTGGCCCTTTACATGCTACCATGAATTATCTCAACACTGTCTGGCCCTTTACATGCTACCATGAATTATCTCAACACTGTCTGGCCCTTTACATGCTACCATGAATTATCTCAACACTGTCTGGCCCTTTACATGCTACCATGAATTATCTCAACACTGTCTGGCCCTTTACATGCTACCATGAATTATCTCAACACTGTCTGGCCCTTTACATGCTACCATGAATTATCTCAACACTGTCTGGCCCTTTACATGCTACCATGAATTATCTCAACACTGTCTGGCCCTTTTACATGCTACCATGAATTATCTCAACACTGTCTGGCCCTTTACATGCTACCATGAATTATCTCAACACTGTCTGGCCCATGAATTTTACATGCTACCATGAATTATCTCAACACTGTCTGGCCCTTTACATGCTACCATGAATTATCTCAACACTGTCTGGCCCTTTTACATGCTACCATGAATTATCTCAACACTGTCTGGCCCTTAACATGCTACCATGAATTATCTCAGCACTGTCTGGCCCTTTACCATGAATTATCTCAACACCATGAATTATCTCAACACTGTCTGGCCCTTTACATGCTACCATGAATTATCTCAACACTGTCTGGCCCTTAACATGCTACCATGAATTATCTCAACACTGTCTGGCCCTTTTACATGCTACCATGAATTATCTCAACACTGTCTGGCGCCCTTTACATGCTACCATGAATTATCTCAACACTGTCTGGCCCTTTACATGCTACCATGAATTATCTCAACACTGTCTGGCCCTTAACATGCTACCATGAATTATCTCAACACTGTCTGGCCCTTTACATGCTACCATGAATTATCTCAACACTGTCTGGCCCTTTACATGCTACCATGAATTATCTCAACACTGTCTGGCCCTTTTACATGCTACCATGAATTATCTCAACACTGTCTGGCCCTTTACATGCTACCATGAATTATCTCAGCACTGTCTGGCCCTTTACATGCTACCATGAATTATCTCAACACTGTCTGGCCCTTTACCTGCTACCATGAATTATCTCAACACTGTCTGGCCCTTTACATGCTACCATGAATTATCTCAACACTGTCTGGCCCTTTACATGCTACCATGAATTATCTCAACACTGTCTGGCCCTTTACATGCTACCATGAATTATCTCAACACTGTCTGGCCCTTAACATGCTACCATGAATTATCTCAGCACTGTCTGGCCCTTTACATGCTACCATGAATGATCTCAACACTGTCTGGCCCTTAACATGCTACCATGCATTATCTCAACACTGTCTGGCCCTTAACATGCTACCATGAATTATAGACCAGTCACTAGAAACAAGTCATTAGAGAAAAGTCACTGGAAACCAGTCACTATAGACCAGTCACTGGAGACAAGTCACTAGAAACAAGTCACTAGAGACCAGTCACTAGAGACCAGTCACCGGAGACCAGTCACGAGAGACCAGTAACGAGAGACCAGTCACTAGAGACCAGTCACTAGAAATACGTCACTGGAGACCAGTCACTAGAGACCAGTCACTGGAGACCAGTCACTGGAGACCAGTCACGAGAGACCAGTCACTAGAGGCCAGTCACTGGAGACCAGTCACTAGAAACAAGTCAGTGGAGACCAGTCAGTGGAGACCAGTCACTGGAGACCAGTCAGTGGAGACCAGTCACTGGAGACCAGTCAGTGGAGACCAGTCACTAGAGACTAGTCAGTGGAGAACAGTCACCAGAGACCAGTCAGTGGAGACCAGTCACTGGAGACCAGTCAGTGGAGACCAGTCACTAGAAACAAGTCAGTGGAGACCAGTCAGTGGAGACCATTCACTAGAGACCAGTCACTAGAGACCAGTCAGTGGAGACCAGTCACTAGAGACCAGACACTAGAGACCAGTAGGTGGAGACCAGTCAGTGGAGACCAGTCACTAGAGACCAGTCAGTGGAGACCAGTCACTAGAAACCAGTAGGTGGAGACCAGTCACCAGAAACAAGTCAGTGGAGACCAGTCACTGGAGACCAGTCACTGGAGACCAGTCACTAGAGACCAGTCACTAGAGACCAGTCAGTGGAGAACAGTCACTAGAGACCAGTCAGTGGAGACCAGTCAGTGGAGACCAATCAGTGGAGACCAGACACTAGAGACCAGTCAGTG
Source organism: Oncorhynchus nerka (assembly GCF_034236695.1). NCBI lineage: Eukaryota > Metazoa > Chordata > Actinopteri > Salmoniformes > Salmonidae > Oncorhynchus > Oncorhynchus nerka. The sequence continues at coordinate 891,889 of NW_027040492.1, forward strand.
GAGACCAGTCAGTGGAGACCAGTCACTAGAGACCAGTCACTGGAGACCAGTCACTAGAAACAAGTCACTGTAGACCAGTCGCTGGAGAGACATCACTGGAGAGAAGTCACTGGAGACCAGTAACTGGAGACCAGTCACTATAAACATTTCACTGGAGACCAGTCACAATAGACCAGCCACTGGAGACCAGTCACTAGAAACCAGTCAATGGAGACTAGTCACGGGAGACCAGTCACTGGAGACCAGTCACTAGAGACCAGTCACCGAAGACCAGTCACTAGAGACAAGTCACTGGAGACCAGTCCGTGGAGACCAGTCACTAGAAACCAGTCAGTGGAGACCAGTCAGTGGAGCCCAGTCAGTGGAGACCAGACACTGGAGACCAGTCACTGGAAACCAGTCAGTGGAGACCAGTCAGTGGAGACCAGTCAGTGGAGACCAGTCAGTGGAGACCAGTCCCTGGAGACCAGTCACTAGAGACAAGTCACTGGAGACCAGTCATTGGAGACCAGTCAGCTGAGACCAGTCAGTGGAGACCAGTCATTGGAGAACCATCATTGGAGACCAGTCAATGGAGACCAGTCTGTGGAGACCAGTCAATAGAGACCAGTCAGTGGAGACATATCAGTGAAGACCAGTCACTTGAGACCAGTCACTGGATACCAGTCAGTGGAGACCAGTCAATAGAGACCAGTCACTGGATACCAGTCACTAGAGACAAGTTTTTTAAAACAGCAAATCCATATCAATCCAAAAGCCTAAGTATTTATATGTGGGAACACGTTCAATTGGATAACCGTCTAATGAGGGAACATGGAGTCTGTCTGAATCATTCTAATGAGGGAACATGGAGTCTGTCTGAATCATTCTAATGAGGGAACATGGAGTCTGTCTGAATCATTCTAATGAGGGAACATGGAGTCTGTCTGAATCATTCTAATGAGGGAACATGGAGTCTGTCTGAATCATTCTAATGAGGGAACATGGAGTCTGTCTGAGTCATTCTAATGAGGGAACATGGAGTCTGTCTGAATCATTCTAATGAGGGAACATGGAGTCTGTCTGAATCATTCTAATAATGAGGGAAATTCTAATGAGGGGAGTCTGTCTGAGTCATTCTAATGAGGGAACATGGAGTCTGTCTGAATCATTCTAATGAGGGAACATGGAGTCTGTCTGAGTCATTCTAATGAGGGAACATGGAGTCTGTCTGAATCATTCTAATGAGGGAACATGGAGTCTGTCTGAATCATTCTAATGAGGGAACATGGAGTCTGTCTGAGTCATTCTAATGAGGGAACATGGAGTCTGTCTGAATCATTCTAATGAGGGAACATGGAGTCTGTCTGAGTCATTCTAATGAGGGAACATGGAGTCTGTCTGAATCATTCTAATGAGGGAACATGGAGTCTGTCTGAGTCAATCTAATGAGGGAACATGGAGTCTGTCTGAATCATTCTAATGAGGGAACATGGAGTCTGTCTGAATCATTCTAATGAGGGACTGGCCAACTCTCTGGTGATTGGATCATATAACTGGCCAACTCTCTGGTGATCGGATCATATAACCGGCCAACTCTCTGGTGATTGGGTGAGAGATGACATGTGACTCTGGCTGATATATCATCAGGTGCACTTCAAGCTCCTGTTCCCCATTCCCCCACAATCCTGTGCTCTGACAGTTTGTTGTTAGAGGCTCTGTGTGTTGGCATAGGTGCTTCCCTGCACCTGTGTCTGCCCAGAGCTCTGTGGGAGCATAGAGACAGTGTCCCACCTTCCTCTACACTCCCCTCTCCTCTCCCACCTTCCTCTACACTCCCCTCTCCTCTCCCACCTTCCTCTACACCGCCCCTGTCCGCACCCCTCTCCTCTCCTTTCCCGCAGGAGGACTTTTGCCTATTGGGAGGCCGTCATTGTAAAAACAAAAGGTGTTCTTCACTGACTTGCCTAGTTAAATAAAGTTTCAATAAATAAAATAAACATTTTGATTCTCCTCTATTCCTTCCTCTCCCCTTCCCTCATCTCCTTCCCCTTCCTCCACCAATAAGGTGTACCAGGCTTTATTCAATAGTATACTAGGCTAACTACAAAGTACCAGGCTTTATTCAGTAGTATACCAGGCTAACTACAAAGTACCAGGCTTTATTCAGTAGTATACCAGGCTAACTACAAAGTACCAGGCTTTATTCAGTAGTATACCAGGCTAACTACAAAGTACCAGGCTTTATTCATTAGTATACCAGGCTAACTACAAAGTACCAGGCTAACTACAAAGTACCAGGCTAACTTCAAAGTACCAGGCTTTATTCAGTAGTATACCAGGCTAACTACAAAGTACCAGGCTTTATTCAGTAGTATACCAGGCTAACTACAAAGTACCAGGCTTTATTCAGTAGTATACCAGGCTAACTACAAAGTACCAGGCTTTATTCATTAGTATACCAGGCTAACTACAAAGTACCAGGCTAACTACAAAGTACCAGGCTAACTACAAAGTACCAGGCTAACTACAAAGTACCAGGCTTTATTCAGTAGTATACCAGAGGCTAACCTCAAAGTAACAGGCTTTATTCAGCAGTATACCAGGCTAACTACAAAGTACCAGGCTTTATTCAGCAGTATACCAGGCTAACTACAGAGTACCAGGCTTTATTCAGTAGTATACCAGGCTAACTACAAAGTACCAGGCTTTATTCAGTAGTATACCAGAGGCTAACTTCAAAGTACCAGGCTTTATTCAGTAGTATACCATAGGCTAACCTCAAAGTACCAGGCTTTATTCAGCAGTATACCAGGCTAACTACAGAGTACCAGGCTTTATTCAGTAGTATACCAGGCTAACTACAAAGTACCAGGCTTTATTCAGTAGTATACCAGAGGCTAACCTCAAAGTACCAGGCTTTATTCAGCAGTATACCAGGCTAACTACAAAGTACCAGGCTTTATTCAGCAGTATACCAGGCTAACTACAGAGTACCAGGCTAACTACAAAGTACCAGGCTTTATTCAGTAGTATACCAGGCTAACTACAGAGTACCAGGCTAACTACAGAGTACCAGGCTAACTACAGAGTACCAGGCTAGGGGTAGGGTGGAAAGGGTTGGAGGGTGGGGGGCATTTCAGATTGTCATAAAGACCTTACAAGGGAGATCATAGAGAGTTAGGAGAAGGGAGGGGCTCACAAGGTGTATATGTGTGTGCGCCATTTGTCAAGTACAGTATGTGTGTGTGAGTGCACACCTGTGTGTGTGTGTGTGTGTGTGTGACATAACATGTGTGTGTTCTGTGATCATGTGTGTTCTGTTCATGTGTGTTCTGTGATCATGTGTGTGTTCTGTGATCATGTGTGTGTTCTGTGATCATGTGTGTGTTCTGTGATCATGTGTGTGTTCTGTGTGATACAGGGACTTTAGTGTACAGGGTGGAGAACACCAGACTCAGTGATGGTGGAGCTTTAGAGCTTAGCGCCTGTAATGTGCTCCAGACCTGCCCAGGTTCCCATAGGACCAGAGAGGAGCAGAGAGAGGGGCTGACGGCCTGACTAACTGCCTACTCAGCACATCCCAAACCTGGCTACTTTCCAGACGGTCCCCCTCCACCCCTCACTACCACAAAAACTTATTTTCACTGGAATCAGAACTGAATACTGTCTTGTGATGATATTAATCAAGAGAACATTGTCTTCACCCAAGACTTCTCTCTCTCTCCCCCTTCTCTCTCTCCATCTTTCTCTCTCTCTCTCCCCTTCTCCCCAAGACTGATGATATGATTCAATAGATCGACCAGAGGGTCAGTGAATTCAATAGATCGACCAGAGGGTCAGTGAATTCAATAGATCGACCAGAGGGTCAGTGAATTCAATAGATCGACCAGAGGGTCAGTGAATTCTACGCTCGACCAGAGTCAGATTCCGCTGAGAATTCCAAGAACGCAGGATGAGATGTCACTGTCCTTCGTGCAAACACTTCCAAGAGTTAATGATGAACAGTGAGCCAGGGTGAAATTTGGGGAGCGCATCGTCAGCAGTGTACCTTTGGTTCCTCGGGTGTTTCGGCCTTTCACACTATACACCCTCCCCAAAGGCGGCCAGCGACAGGGTGATCAATCCCACGCTTGCGTCCCATTCCCAATTAGTCATAGGAGTTGCCTTGTTGCTGATAGCCAACATCCCCTGGGACTATGGACTAATAATAATAATAATAATAATAATAATAATAATAAACAGACCTCTATAATGAATTAGTGATTGCGTAGAAAGATGGGCATTTGGTGAATGTTGGTTTCTTTAGCAGACACCAGAACAACTACAGAGAAGCAGTGTAATGACTGTCCTCCAGTTTCCCTTTTCTGGAGACTCATCTGCTGTTAAACATCTCCATAATGCCAGAGGGGGGGGGGGGGTTATATCATAATGAGTTAGCATGTGTCATGAAGCATACTGCACTCGGCCCACACAGGCACTTCCTGTCCTCGGGGGAAGTAATAACACTCATCGTGTTGGGGAGACGTGTCGTTTCACACATTAAAGAGGCTGTTAGAGGAAGTAGTCTACCGTAACACCCTGTTCTAGGAAGGGCCTGAGTGTGTGGGCGGTGTAGTCAGGGTCACAAACCCGTCCGAGGACATCGGCTTATCAACCCATGACCTGATGCACCACCATTTCCCAGGATGGCGTAGTCGGCTAGACGTATTTCACTGTTTCCCCTTTTCAAGCAGCAGACACACAGCGATGCTGAATAGAGATGAGAACAGGAAG